>NC_143028.1:81557500-81690000 GCF_057628025.1 Oncorhynchus mykiss
ATGACCAGCAGGGTCAAATAATAATATATTTGTTTTATGTTTACAGCCTGAATTCAAAATGGATCGATCTTTTTTCTCTCACACATCTACACACAATACTTCATAATGACAAAGTGAAAACATGTTCTTATACAAAACTATAAAAAATTAAAAACAGAAATATCTCATTTACATAGGTATTCATACCCCTGATTCAATACTTTGTAGATGCACCTTTGGCAACGATTACAGCTGTGAGTCTTTCTGGCTAAATCTTTAATAGCTTTGCACACCTGGATTGTGAAACATTTGCCCATTATTCATTTTAACATTCTGTCAAATTGTTTGTTGATCATCGCTAGATAACCATTTACAGGTCCTGCAAGTCAAAAAACTGTAACTTGGCAACTCAGGAAAATTAACTTGCTTCTTGGTAAGCAACTAGTGTAGATTTGGCCTTGTGTTTTAGGTTATTGTCCTGCTGAAAGGTGAATTCATCTCCCAGTGTCTGGTGGAAAGCAGACTGAACCAGTTTTTTTTCTAGGATTTTCAATGTTTGTCACGTATACTCCCTCCCTGGTCTCGAGGTTGTCAAGGCTGCTGATTATCCCACACACCTGTCACCATCGTCGAGCACACCAGCGCCTCATGACACTCACCTGGACTCCATCACCTCCTTGATTATCTTCCCTATATCTGTCACTCCTCTTGGTTCTTTCCTCAGGTGTTATTGACTCTGTTTTCATGTCGGTGCGTTGTTTGTGTTTCGTGTTTATTGTTTTGTTTTGTTTATTTATTTTATTTGTTTATTTCTCAGAGCACTCGTTACAATGTGCTTAGCTCCATTCTATTTTTTTTCATCCTGATAAACTCCCCATTTCTGAAAGATTACAAGCATACCCATAACATGATGCAGCCACCACTATGCTTGAAAATATGGAGAGCGGTACTCAGTTGCCCAAAACATAACATATTGTTTTCAGTATTACTTTAGTGCCTTAGTGCAAACAGAATGCAGGTTTGGGACTATGTTTTATTATTTTTTTATTTTACCTTTATTTAACCAGGCAAGTCAGTTAAGAACAAATTCTTATTTTCAATGACGGCCTGGGAACAGTGGGTTAACTGCCTGTTCAGGGGCAGAACGACAGATTAGTACCTTGTCAGCTCGGGGGTTTGAACTCACAACCTTCCGGTTACTAGTCCAACGCTCTAACCACTAGGCTACCACTAGGCTACCCTATGTACAAGAAGTGCTGTAATTTCTAAACGGTTCACCTGATATGGATGAAAATACCTTCAAATTAAGCTGACAGCGGAGGGTCATGTGACCAACGGGCGTTATAGTCACTAGAGCTCTGCAAACCCAATACCTCTTTTTCATATTTTCTTAAATTATTTAGATAATGAACTCTTAATTTTTTTTACCCAAAACTGACCAACAATGACGACTACCCAATGAGGCAAGAAAAATGACGCTTCTCCTACTTCTTCGCCTAAAGTTAACGTCAGAAGACACAAAAGTTTACAGTTGGCACTGTGCATTGGGACAGGTAGCGTTCTCCTGGCATCCGCCAAACCCAGATGAGTCCGTCGGACTGCCAGATGGTGAAGTGTGATTCATCACTCCAGAGGACATGTTTCCACTGTTCCAGAGTCCAATGGTGGCGAGTTTTACACCACTCCAGCCGACGAACAGTTATTGTGCTGGTGTTGCTTCCAGAGGCTGTTTGGAACTCGGTAGTGAATAACCTAGGACAGACGGTTTTTACACATTCCGTGCTTCAGCGGCCTCGTTTTGTGAGTTTGTGTGGCCTACCATTTCAAGGTTGAGCTGTTGTTGCTCCTACACATTTCCACTTCACACTAGCAGTTGACCAGAGCAGCTTTAGCAGGGCAGGAATTTGACAAATTGACTTGTTGGAAAGGTGACATCCTATGACGGTGCCACGTTGAAAGTCATTGAGCTCTTCAGCATGGGCCATTCTACTGCCAATGTTTGTCTATGGAGATTGCATGTCTGTGAGCTCAATTTTATACACCTGTCAGCAACAGGTGTGGCTGAAATAGCCAAATCCACTCATTTGAAGGAGTGTCCACATATTTTGTCTGTGTTGCCCATTTCATACTTTTTTTTTTGGCCAGACAGAATCACATAGATGGGATACATTAGGCAGACAGACGGACGACGTTTCACTCACTTGGATGCTTTATTTGTATTTTTTTAACCCATAACTTTACCAGGTAAGTTGACTAAGAACACATTCTCATTTACAGCAACCACCTGGGGAATCGTTACAGGGGTTGAATGAGCCAATTGTAAGCTGGGGATGATTAGATGACCAGATTGGGAATTTAGACAGGACACTAAGGTTAACAGCATGGTTAACACCCCTACTCTTATAATAAGTGGCATTGGGATCTTTAGTGACCACAGAGAGTCAGGACACCCGTTTAACATCCCATCTGAAAGACAGCACCCCTACACCAGGCAATGTCCCCAATTACTGCCCTGGGGGGCATTTTATTTAGACCAGAGAAAAGGGTGCCTCCTACTGGCCCTCCAACACCACTTCCAGCAGCATCTGGTCTCCCACCCAGGGACCAACCAGGACTAACCAGGACCATCCAGGGATCAACCAGGACCAACCCAACTTAGCTTCAGAAGCAAGCCAGCAGTGGGATGCAGGGTGGTATGCTGCTGACTTCTCCAGTTAGATAGTTTCAGACACTTGTGAATTGGAGGAAAGTTGGATGTTCGGATGCTGGAATTATTTTGGGATGAATGTGCGGTAATAGGTAACCTATTTTTTTTTAAGTGATTTGTTTTGACAATCAAATGACAACACTACGACTGGTTGTGTCACATGTCACATTAAAATAGAAAATAAATTTTTACATTTTACACATAACCAGTCACTTAAATCAAATCAAATCAAATGTATTTATAAAGCCCTTCGTACATCAGCTGATATCTCAAAGTGCTGTGCAGAAACCCAGCCTAAAACCCCAAACAGCAAGCAATGCAGGTGTAGAAGCACGGTGGCTAGGAAAAACTCCCTAGAAAGGCCAGAACTCTAGGAAGAAACCTAGAGAGGAACCAGGCTATGTGGGGTGGCCAGTCCTCTTCTGGCTGTGCCGGGTGGAGATTATAACAGAACATGGCCAAGATGTTCAAATGTTCATAAATGACCAGCATGGTTGAATAATGATAAGGCAGAACAGTTGAAACTGGAGCAGCAGCACGGCCAGGTGGACTGGGGACAGCAAGGATCTTTAACATAAAAAACATTTTAAAAAATATTGTCTTCTGCCTGGTTGCCTCCAAAAGCCTGTCCCTGTTTGCGCTATGTCTGATCAACAGAGCATTCGTAAAGGATTCAGACCCGTTCTATTTTTCCACATTTGTTACATCCACATTATTCTAAAATGGTGTGTGCCTTTCCAAATCATATCCAATCCCGGGGTGGCAGTCTAGTAGTTAGAGCGTTGGACTAGTAACCGGAAGGTTGCGAGTTCAAACCCCCGAGTTGACAAGTCTGTCGTTCTGCTCCTGAACAAGGCAGTTAACCCACTGTTCCCCGATAGGCTGTCATTGAAAATAAGAATTTGTTCTCAACTGACTTGCCTAGTTAAATTTAAAAAATGAATTTACCACAGGTGGACTCCCATCAAGTTATAGAAACATCTCAAGGATGACCAACACAGAAGCTCCATTTGGGTGATGTCATTATGGAGTAGATTGGGGAAACAATAATTTAGTACAAATATACGTAACAAAATGTGGAAAAAGTCCAGGGGAATACTTTCTAAATCCAGTATATGCCCTATGGTATATGTCCTATATATGTCCTATATATGTCCTGTATATGTCCTATATATGTCCTGTATATGTCCTATATATGTCCTGTATATGTCCTATATATGTCCTGTATATGTCCTATATATGTCCTATATATGTCCTATATATGTCCTGTATATGTCCTATATATGTCCTGTATATGTCCTATATATGTCCTATATATGTCCTATATATGTCCTGTATATGTCCTATATATGTCCTGTATATGTCCTATATATGTCCTGTATATGTCCTGTATATGTCCTGTATATGTCCTGTATATGTCCTGTATATGTCCTGTATATGTCCTATATATGTCCTGTATATGTCCTGTATATGTCCTGTATATGTCCTGTATATGTCCTATATATGTCCTGTATATGTCCTGTATATGTCCTGTATATGTCCTGTATATGTCCTATATATGTCCTGTATATGTCCTATATATGTCCTGTATATGTCCTGTATATGTCCTGTATATGTCCTGTATATGTCCTGTATATGTCCTATATATGTCCTGTATATGTCCTATATATGTCCTGTATATGTCCTGTATATGTCCTGTATATGTCCTGTATATGTCCTGTATATGTCCTGTATATGTCCTGTATATGTCCTGTATATGTCCTATATATGTCCTGTATATGTCCTGTATATGTCCTGTATATGTCCTGTATATGTCCTATATATGTCCTGTATATGTCCTGTATATGTCCTGTATATGTCCTGTATATGTCTTGTATATGTCCTATATATGTCCTGTATATGTCCTGTATATGTCCTGTATATGTCCTGTATATGTCCTATATATGTCCTGTATATGTCCCATATATGTCCTGTATATGTCCTGTATATGTCCTGTATATGTCCTATATATGTCCTGTATATGTCCTATATATGTCCTATATATGTCCTGTATATGTCCTATATATGTCCTATATATGTCCTGTATATGTCCTGTATATGTCCTGTATATGTCCTGTATATGTCCTATATATGTCCTGTATATGTCCTGTATATGTCCTGTATATGTCCTATATATGTCCTGTATATGTCCTGTATATGTCCTGTATATGTCTTGTATATGTCCTGTATATGTCCTATATATGTCCTGTATATGTCCTATATATGTCCTGTATATGTCCTGTATATGTCCTGTATATGTCCTATATATGTCCTGTATATGTCCTATATATGTCCTGTATATGTCCTGTATATGTCCTATATATGTCCTGTATATGTCCTGTATATGTCCTGTATATGTCCTGTATATGTCCTATATATGTCCTGTATATGTCCTGTATATGTCCTGTATATGTCCTGTATATGTCCTATATATGTCCTGTATATGTCCTATATATGTCCTGTATATGTCCTGTATATGTCCTGTATATGTCCTGTATATGTCCTGTATATGTCCTATATATGTCCTGTATATGTCCTATATATGTCCTGTATATGTCCTGTATATGTCCTGTATATGTCCTATATATGTCCTGTATATGTCCTGTATATGTCCTGTATATGTCCTGTATATGTCCTATATATGTCCTGTATATGTCCTGTATATGTCCTGTATATGTCTTGTATATGTCCTATATATGTCCTGTATATGTCCTGTATATGTCCTGTATATGTCCTGTATATGTCTTGTATATGTCCTATATATGTCCTGTATATGTCCTGTATATGTCCTGTATATGTCCTGTATATGTCCTATATATGTCCTGTATATGTCCTATATATGTCCTGTATATGTCCTGTATATGTCCTGTATATGCCCTATATATGTCCTATATATGTCCTGTATATGTCCTATATATGTCCTGTATATGTCCTATATATGTCCTATATATGTCCTGTATATGTCCTGTATATGTCCTGTATATGTCCTATATATGTCCTATATATGTCCTGTATATGTCCTATATATGTCCTGTATATGTCCTGTATATGTCCAGTATATGCCCTATGGTATATGTCCTATATATGTCCTGTATATGTCCTGTATATGTCCTGTATATGTCCTGTATATGTCCTATATATGTCCTGTATATGTCCTGTATATGTCCTATATATGTCCTGTATATGTCCTATATATGTCCTGTATATGTCCTGTATATGTCCTATATATGTCCTGTATATGTCCTGTATATGTCCTGTATATGTCCTATATATGTCCTATATATGTCCTATATATGTCCTATATATGTCCTGTATATGTCCTATATATGTCCTATATATGTCCTATATATGTCCTGTATATGTCCTATATATGTCCTGTATATGTCCTATATATGTCCTGTATATGTCCTGTATATGTCCTGTATATGTCCTATATATGTCCTGTATATGTCCTATATATGTCCTGTATATGTCCTGTATATGTCCTGTATATGTCCTATATATGTCCTGTATATGTCCTATATATGTCCTGTATATGTCCTATATATGTCCTGTATATGTCCTGTATATGTCCTGTATATGTCCTATATATGTCCTGTATATGTCCTATATATGTCCTGTATATGTCCTGTATATGTCCTGTATATGTCCTATATATGTCCTGTATATGTCCTATATATGTCCTGTATATGTCCTGTATATGTCCTATATATGTCCTGTATATGTCCTGTATATGTCCTGTATATGTCCTGTATATGTCCTATATATGTCCTGTATATGTCCTGTATATGTCCTGTATATGTCCTGTATATGTCCTATATATGTCCTGTATATGTCCTATATATGTCCTGTATATGTCCTGTATATGTCCTGTATATGTCCTGTATATGTCCTATATATGTCCTGTATATGTCCTATATATGTCCTGTATATGTCCTGTATATGTCCTGTATATGTCCTATATATGTCCTGTATATGTCCTGTATATGTCCTGTATATGTCCTGTATATGTCCTATATATGTCCTGTATATGTCCTGTATATGTCCTGTATATGTCTTGTATATGTCCTATATATGTCCTGTATATGTCCTGTATATGTCCTGTATATGTCCTGTATATGTCTTGTATATGTCCTATATATGTCCTGTATATGTCCTGTATATGTCCTGTATATGTCCTGTATATGTCCTATATATGTCCTGTATATGTCCTATATATGTCCTGTATATGTCCTGTATATGTCCTGTATATGCCCTATATATGTCCTGTATATGTCCTGTATATGTCCTATATATGTCCTGTATATGTCCTATATATGTCCTATATATGTCCTGTATATGTCCTGTATATGTCCTGTATATGTCCTATATATGTCCTATATATGTCCTGTATATGTCCTATATATGTCCTGTATATGTCCTGTATATGTCCAGTATATGCCCTATGGTATATGTCCTATATATGTCCTGTATATGTCCTGTATATGTCCTGTATATGTCCTGTATATGTCCTATATATGTCCTGTATATGTCCTGTATATGTCCTATATATGTCCTGTATATGTCCTATATATGTCCTGTATATGTCCTGTATATGTCCTATATATGTCCTGTATATGTCCTGTATATGTCCTGTATATGTCCTATATATGTCCTGTATATGTCCTGTATATGTCCTATATATGTCCTGTATATGTCCTATATATGTCCTGTATATGTCCTGTATATGTCCTGTATATGTCCTATATATGTCCTGTATATGTCCTGTATATGTCCTGTATATGTCTTGTATATGTCCTATATATGTCCTGTATATGTCCTGTATATGTCCTATATATGTCCTATATATGTCCTGTATATGTCCTATATATGTCCTGTATATGTCCTGTATATGTCCTATATATGTCCTATATATGTCCTGTATATGTCCTGTATATGTCCTATATATGTCCTGTATATGTCCTGTATATGTCCTATATATGTCCTGTATATGTCCTATATATGTCCTGTATATGTCCTGTATATGTCCTATATATGTCCTGTATATGTCCTGTATATGTCCTATATATGTCCTATATATGTCCTATATATGTCCTGTATATGTCCTGTATATGTCCTATATATGTCCTGTATATGTCCTATATATGTCCTATATATGTCCTATATATGTCCTGTATATGTCCTATATATGTCCTATATATGTCCTGTATATGTCCTATATATGTCCTATATATGTCCTGTATATGTCCTATATATGTCCTATATATGTCCTGTATATGTCCTATATATGTCCTGTATATGTCCTATATATGTCCTATATATGTCCTATATATGTCCTGTATATGTCCTATATATGTCCTATATATGTCTTGTATATGTCCTATATATGTCCTGTATATGTCCTGTATATGTCCTATATATGTCCTATATATGTCCTGTATATGTCCTGTATATGTCCTATATATGTCCTGTATATGTCCTGTATATGTCCTATATATGTCCTGTATATGTCCTGTATATGTCCTATATATGTCCTGTATATGTCCTGTATATGTCCTATATATGTCCTATATATGTCCTATATATGTCCTGTATATGTCCTGTATATGTCCTATATATGTCCTGTATATGTCCTATATATGTCCTATATATGTCCTATATATGTCCTGTATATGTCCTATATATGTCCTATATATGTCCTGTATATGTCCTATATATGTCCTATATATGTCCTGTATATGTCCTATATATGTCCTATATATGTCCTGTATATGTCCTATATATGTCCTGTATATGTCCTATATATGTCCTATATATGTCCTATATATGTCCTGTATATGTCCTATATATGTCCTATATATGTCTTGTATATGTCCTGTATATGTCCTGTATATGTCCTGTATATGTCCTATATATGTCCTGTATATGTCCTATATATGTCCTGTATATGTCCTATATATGTCCTGTATATGTCCTGTATATGTCCTATATATGTCCTATATATGTCCTGTATATGTCTTGTATATGTCCTATATATGTCCTGTATATGTCCTGTATATGTCTTGTATTTGTCTTGTATATGTCCTGTATATGTCCTATATATGTCCTATATATGTCCTATATATGTCCTGTATATGTCCTGTATATGTCTTGTATATGTCCTGTATATGTCCTATATATGTCCTGTATATGTCCTGTATATGTCTTGTATTTGTCTTGTATATGTCCTGTATATGTCCTGTATATGTCCTATATATGTCCTGTATATGTCTTGTATATGTCCTGTATATGTCCTATATATGTCCTGTATATGTCCTGTATATGTCTTGTATTTGTCTTGTATATGTCCTATATATGTCCTGTATGTGTCCTGTATACATTATATTTCTGCAAACATAGATATTTCCCCACTGAAAATCAGCCAATACTCTAGAGTTTTATATTTACTGTATTTATATTGTATATAATGTGTTTATTTTGTGTAAATTAATCTCTCTTTAAATGTATTTGATGAATAAAAGTGATTCTGATTCTGATATATTGTAGTGCAGTTTTCAAAATAAATTATGAGAAACTATCAAGACACAAGACGAGACCCAAATGCAGACACAGGAGGCAGATGGTTGGAGTCTTACAATGTGTATTAATCCAAAGGGAGTAGACAAGAGAATGGTCGTGGACAGGCAAAAAGGTCCAAACCAGAACCGAGTCCAGGAGGTACAGAGTAGCAGACAGGCTCGTGGTCAAGGCAGGCAGAATGGTCAGGCAGGCAGAATGGTCAGGCAGGCGGGTACAGAGTCCAGGAGGTACAGAGTGGCAGACAGGCTCGTGGTCAAGGCAGGCAGAATGGTCAGGCAGGCGGGTACAGAGTCCAGAAACAGGCAAGGGTCAAAACCGGGAGGGCTAGAAAAAGGAGAATGCAAAAAGCAGGAGAAGGGAAAAAAGCTGGTTGACTTGGAAACATACAAGACTGGCACAGAGAGACAGGAAACACAGGGATAAATACACTGGTACAGAGAGACAGGAAACACAGGGATAAATACACTGGTACAGAGAGACAGGAAACACAGGGATAAATACACTGGCACAGAGAGACAGGAAACACAGGGATAAATACACTGGTACAGAGAGACTGGAAACACAGGGATAAATACACTGGTACAGAGAGACAGGAAACACAGGGATAAATACACTGGTACAGAGAGACTGGAAACACAGGGATAAATACACTGGTACAGAGAGACAGGAAACACAGGGATAAATACACTGGTACAGAGAGACAGGAAACACAGGGATAAATACACTGGTACAGAGAGACAGGAAACACAGGGATAAATACACTGGTACAGAGAGACAGGAAACACAGGGATACATACAATGGGGAAAACAAGCGACACCTGGAGGGGGTGGAGACAATAATGAGGACAGGTGAAAATGATCAGGGTGTGACACAAACACTGAGGTTCTCTCTCTTTGCTGGGTCTCAGCACGTGTCGGTGTTGGATTACAGAACACAACATGGGGACTGGGAGGAGACGTCTGCCAGGCAATATGCACAGCATGACTCACTCTGTATGTTCCTCTCTCTCCCTCCCCTCTGTCTCCCTCTCTCTCTTTCTATTTCTCTCTCTTATCTATTTTTACCTCTCCATTTATTTCTCTCTCTATTTCCCTCTAATTCTCATTTAGGGATTCGGTAGTTTTTGCAACCAGTTTTTCAAAGGAAAATCAGCCTACCATCTGGTGTTGCGGTCAGGTCACGAGGCCTGCTCTGCTCTGGTCTGTCAGTTCTTAGCTCACATCCAACTACATTCATAGATTTACTCTGCATTCTACATTCATGGAAAGGATTAAGGAATCTCTCTCCAAAGAGCTTGGAGGTTTATGTATTCTAGAACAGTCTAGATAGAATATTCTAGTTTATGTATTCTAGAACAGTCTAGATGGAACATTGTAGTTGATGTATTCTAGAACAAGAATATTTTACAATCCCACTGTATGACATGCTGAATCCATGCAGTAGTCCAAGAGGAGAGCAACACCACAACAGGACCACATGTATACTGAACACTATCATTTCAGTCTGGCCCTGGGTACAATTTAATTCCATTTAACCCCCGAAGACATGCTACTTTACACCTCTACCTGTAAATAATGAATGAAGTTCAGGTAATGGAGATCAATTTGTTTAATGGTAATGAGCATATCATTATTTTCACAATGTGTTGTTATAAAACAGGATCCTGGATGCTGACTGGTTGGTAGCAGGAATTTATTTGTGATTATTCCCGCAAAATGCGAAAGATGCCATAATTCCATTTCAACTATCAATGCACATCCACTGTGCCAAAGTCAAACCAGGCATTCATAAACTTCATCCACTGTCCCGCAGTCCAGCCAGGCATTCATAAACATCATCCACTGTCCCGCAGCCCAGCCAGGCATTCATAAACATCATCCACTGTCCCGCAACCCAGCCAGGCATTCATAAACATCATCCACTGTCCCGCAGCCCAGCCAGGCATTCATAAACATCATCCACTGTCCCGCAACCCAGCCAGGCATTCATAAACATCATCCACTGTCCCGCAGCCCAGCCAGGCATTCATAAACATCATCCACTGTCCCGCAGCCCAGCCAAGCATTCATAAACATCATCCAGTGTCCCGCAGCCCAGCCAGTTATTCATAAACATCATCCACTGTCCCGCAGCCCAGCCAGGCATTCATAAACTTCATCCACTGTCCCGCAGCCCAGCAAGGCATTCATAAACATCATCCACTGTCCCGCAACCCAGCCAGGCATTCATAAACATCATCCACTGTCCCGCAGCCCAGCAAGGCATTCATAAACATCATCCACTGTCCCGCAGCCCAGCAAGGCATTCATAAACATCATCCACTGTCCCGCAGCCCAGCCAGGCATTTAAACTTAATCTACATCTAGAAATAGTTTCCACATGCTTCTTGCCTAGCATTTGGTTTGGTACAGCAGGGGTTTAAGCCTCGCTGTCTGCCTCGCTGTCTGCCTCGCTGTCTGCCTCGCTGTCTGCCTCGCTGTCTGCCTCGCTGTCTGCCTCGCTGTCTGCCTAGCTGACCTCGGATACAATGTTTCACTTTCGGCGAGAGTGGGGTAAGTTGAGCCATTTCTTTTCCTTCAGCTTCACTCCGTCAAGGAAAACATAGTATTCTTTCTAACAAACTTAGAGTATCTACATACATCACATCACATCACCAACAGTATGTAGAACCCCTTCAAATGAGTGGATTCTATTTCAGCCACACCCGTTGTGTATAAAATCGAGCACACAACCATGCAATCTCCATAGACAAACATTGGCAGTAGAATGGCCCGTACTGAAGAGCTCACTGACTACCAACGTGGCACCGTCATAGGATGCCACCTTTCCAACAAGTTAGTTTGTCAAATTTCTGCCCTGCTAGAGCCTCCCCGGTCAACTGTAAGTGCTGTTATTGTGAAGTGGAAACGTCTAGGAGCAACAACGGCTCAGCCGCAAAGTGGTAGACCACACAAGCTCACAGAACGGGACCGCAGAGTGCTGAAGCGCGTAAAAAACGTCTGTCCTCGGTTGCAACACTCACTACTGAGTTCCAAACTGTCTCTGAAAGCAACAGCAGCACAAGAACTGTTCATCAGGAACTTCATGAAATGGGTTTCCATGGCCGAGCAGCCGCACACAAGCCTAAGATCACCATGCGCAATGCCAAGCGTCGGATGGAGTGGTGTAAAGCTCGCCGCCATTGGACTCTGGAGCAGTGGAAACACGTTCTCTGGAGAGACGAATCATGCTTCACCATCTGGCAGTCCGACAGACTAATCTGGGTTTGGCGAATGCATAGTGTTAACTGTAAAGTTTGGTGGAGGAGGAATAATGGTCTGGGGGCTGTATTTCATGGTTCAGGCCCCTTAGTTCCAGTGAAGGGAAATCTTAACGCTACAGCATACAGTGACACTCTAGACAGTTCTGTGCTTCCAACTTTATGGCAACCCCATCGAACACCTTTGGAATGAATTGGAACGCAGACTGCGAGCCAGGCCTAATCGCCCAAAATCAGTGCCCAACCTCACTAAAGCTCTTGTGGCTAAATGGAGGCAAGTCCCCGCAGCAATGTTCCAACATCTAGTGGAAAGCCTTCCCAGAAGAGTGGAGGCTGTTATAGCAGCAATGTTCCAACATCTAGTGGAAAGCCTTCCCAGGAGAGTGGAGGCAAGTCCCCGCAGCAATGTTCCAACATCTAGTGGAAAGCCTTCCCAGAAGAGTGGAGGCTGTTATAGCAGCAATGTTCCAACATCTAGTGGAAAGCCTTCCCAGAAGAGTGGAGGCAAGTCCCCGCAGCAATGTTCCAGCATCTAGTGGAAAGCCTTCCCAGAAGAGTGGAGGCTGTTATAGCAGCAATGTTCCAACATCTAGTGGAAAGCCTTCCCAGGAGAGTGGAGGCAAGTCCCCGCAGCAATGTTCCAACATCTAGTGGAAAGCCTTCCCAGAAGAGTGGAGGCTGTTATAGCAGCAATGTTCCAACATCTAGTGGAAAGCCTTCCCAGAAGAGTGGAGGCAAGTCCCCGCAGCAATGTTCCAGCATCTAGTGGAAAGCCTTCCCAGAAGAGTGGAGGCTGTTATAGCAGCAATGTTCCTACATCTAGTGGAAAGCCTTCCCAGAAGAGTAGAGGCTGTAATAGCAGAAATGTTCCAACATCTAGCGGAAAGCCTTCCCAGAAGAGTAGAGGCTGTTATAGCAGCAAAGGAGGGGGTCCAACTCCATATTAATGCCCATGGTCTTGGAATGAGATGTTTAATGAGAAGTTGTCCACATACTTTTGGTTATATAGTGTATATTTCAGGATGTTGTATATTCCTGGAAGTTATCAGAATTCATGTAAACAATACAGTTTTGAAAACATAGCTTGTTCACCCCCCCCCCCCCCCCCCAAAAAAAGTGGTTTCTTAATTTAAAAAATGTGTTTTTTTGACAAAATTTACCCAGAGTATGGGGAAATGGTGAGTTGAGGAGCCTACAAATAAATGTATGTACTGAATGAATTATTACAGCTACCTTCTTTAATGTCTATCTTTCTTTCCCACAATTCAACACAATCACAATCACTTTTTTTTATATTTTCATAATGTTTTAACACCTAACAAACACTTTGTTATTTTTTTCAGCCAGACCCTGTTGTTACCTCATATCCCAGATTGCATTGCGCCTGGAAAAAGAAACACTTCCATTTTCTCAACTTGCCATTAGCTCAACCATTAGCTCAAACATTGGCTCAACCATTAGCTCAACCATTAGCTCAACCATTGGCTCAACCATTAGCTCAACCATTGGCTCAACCATTGGCTCAACCATTGGCTCAACCATTGGCTCAACCATTAGCTCAACCATTAGCTCAACCATTGGCTCAACCATTAGCTCAACCATTGGCTCAACCATTAGCTCAACCATTAGCTCAACCATTAGCTCAACCATTGGCTCAACCATTGGCTCAACCATTAGCTCAACCATTGGCTCAACCATTAGCTCAACCATTGGCTCAACCATTAGCTCAACCATTGGCTCAACCATTAGCTCAACCATTGGCTCAACCATTAGCTCAACCATTGGCTCAACCATTAGCTCAACCATTGGCTCAACCATTAGCTCAACCATTAGCTCAACCATTGGCTCAACCATTAGCTCAACCATTGGCTCAACCATTAGCTCAACCATTGGCTCAACCATTAGCTCAACCATTGGCTCAACTTACCCCAATGCAAACTTAGTAATTATATTAGCCCACACACCTACAACGATACACATAAATATGTACAGAACAAACGTAAATGATCTGCTTTTGTTTAGATACAAGCCCTCAATAAGCTTCTATTACCATAAATTAATTTGACTTGGTGAAAATCAATCTTTATTCTTTAAAAAAAAACTTACAATAACTTGCTTACCACTTTTCCCATGTGGTTTCTTTCTTCACAGACTCCATGAAAATGATGACCTCTTCCTAAATATTTGGTAAATTAATTTTTAAAAATGGTGTACGGTTCCTATAAACAAGTGTCGTTTCAACCAACCCTTGGATTAATTTACCCCCACTCTTCCCTAGGAGTGAATGGTGCCCAGAGGAGACCAGGCAACTGTTTTCTGAGCCAGACAAAATCACACATCGTCATTATCATGGACAAGTAAACGACAAAAGAAAACAGCTAAACAGCTAAACAGCTAAACAGCTAAACAGCTAGTGTCATTCCAGGTTGAATGTTTGACGTGACTGAGTTGTCTGAAGTTGGCTAGCTAGTTAGCAAGTGACATGTTGTTGTTCATATTGTATTGAGGTATTATTTAATATATCGTATAAATCTCACATAATATAAATATGCAATTAGCCTATTAAATTGTTTATCTGACTCTGTAAAGAGTAATAAAAATATGCAAGCATTACAGAATGAAGAAATGTCTGAGAATGGAATTATAAATACAAGTGTATTTCATTACTTTGTAAAAATGAATGATGGCATTATACAAGAAATAAGATTAAGTTACAAAGCATTATTCTAGGAATGATCAGAGAGGGAGAGAGACACGAGAGAGAGAGAGACACGAGAGAGAGAGAGAGAGACACGAGAGAGAGAGAGACACGAGAGAGAGACACGAGAGAGAGAGAGAGTGAGAGAGAGAGAGAGACACGAGAGAGAGAGAGAGAGACATGAGAGAGAGAGAGAGACACGAGAGATAGAGAGAGAGAGACACGAGAGAGAGAGACACGAGAGAGAGAGATAGAGAGAGAGAGAGACACGAGAGAGAGAGAGAGAGAGACACGAGAGAGAGAGACACGAGAGAGAGACACGAGAGAGAGAGAGAGAGAGACACGAGAGAGAGAGAGAGAGAGACACGAGAGAGAGAGAGAGAGAGAGAGAGAGAAAGAGAGAGACGAGAGAGAGAGCGAGAGAGAGAGAGACACGAGAGAGAGAGAGAGAGAGAGAGAGAGACACCTCCTACCCAAAGGTGTGACAAGAGGGGGCTGGTGAGATAATGCAGAGAAGGCTGAATTCCTAAGACAGCACAAAGGAAATGATTGCATACAGTGTAAAGAGTCACTTCATCACCAACTACTACCCTAGCTTGCTATCCTATTGACTCGCTGACCATTTACTAGTCGATGCCTACCGGTATGTAATTAATATTTATTAAATCATTATTTATTGAAGTTCTTGTCTGTCTCTCGTCGTCATTGAACCTCTGCTTGCTAGCTACATTCTAATGATTTGTTTTAGCATAGCAACGTGGAATGAAACGATTGAAGGACAGGGTTAAAACATCCCGAAAGAATGAACGACCAGCCTGTTTGGTTAGCAACTTCTGAACCTCTGAACTCACAACTGGACTATATCATCTGTTGGAAGGATAAAATAAATCAAATGTACTCATTAAAATAATGTTTTTAAGGGGAAAACGTGTGGTTTTGTCTCTTTTTTTTCTTCTTCTTGTTGTTGTATATGTTGGCAACCATTTTGTAAAAGCAATAAGGCCTTCACGAACCCTGGAATTATCGTGTGTTATCTCCCTCCTCAGCTCTGTTTTCCTTGGCTTCGCCTCGGGTCTTAAAACAACCTTTTAGTCGGGAGTTATCACACGATAATCCCCAGGTTCTCATGCCTTATTGCTTAAATAAATCATTCAACAGGTTAGGTAGGGTTAAATGGGTGTGTGTACCAAGTGGTACCCTATTTCCTATACTGTGCACTACTGTCGACCAGGGCCCATAGGGAATAGGGTGCCATTTAGGATGCAACTAAGGTTAATATGGCACTGAGGACCTCTGTACACTTCTCATCACAGGGACATTATTCTAGTATCCTGGTATCCAGATCTGTTGCCTTGCCAACTCACGCTTGACAGTGGACCCCTATGAGATGGGCAAGACAGCGCAAATAGATCTGGAAACCAGACACGCCCACAGTGTCTGGACGAGCGGTGTACCATACAGGGGTGTGACTGTCTGTTTTCCCTGTGGAGAAGGCGGGAGCCAAGGTACACAAGGGCCTTGGTGATGGAGGGGCGAGGAGGAGTTGGCCTGGGGTGAGGGGCTGAAGGGGGTGATGAAGGGGCGAGGAGGGGCTGGGGCGAGGGGCTGAAGGGGTTGATGGAGGGGCAAGGAGGGGCTGGGGCGAGGGGCTGAAGGGGGTGATGGAGGGGCGAGGCGGGGCTGGGGCGAGGGGCTGAAAGGGGGTTATGGAGGAGTTGGCCTGGGGCGAGGGGCTGAAGAGGGTGATGGAGGGGCGAGGAGGAGTAGGCCTGGGGCGAGGGGCTGAAGAGGGTGATGGAGGGGCGAGGAGGAGTTGGCCTGGGGCGAGGGGCTGAAGGGGGTTATGGAGGAGTTGGCCTGGGGCGAGGGACTGAAGAGGGTGAGGGAGGGGCGAGGAGGAGTTGGCCTGGGGCGAGGGACTGAAGAGGGTGAGGGAGGGGCGAGGAGGAGTTGTCCTGGGGCGAGGGGCTGAAGAGGGTGAGGGAAGGGGCGAGGAGGGGCTGGGGTGAGCTAGGTAATGAGAATGGGTAATGGAATTCTACTAATGGATCCTAATCTGTCCCTGAAGACTGGGCCGGGAGACCCCCCCCAGAGGTGTTCAGCTCAGAGAGTGTCAGACCGTTAACGTTTGAGCCTGTCTGATAGCATAATGGGAAAGCTGGGACCCTGGGGATAAGGTCTGGTACTGCAGTCTGCAGACTGGTACTGTGGTAATGACTACAGATTTATTCATATCCAGTAACTTATTAGATTTTATTGATTTAAGGCTGTTGTTAAAGCAGTGTCAAATATGTGCTGCATATCGGGATGAGAGGGAGATTAGTATGTTCCACGCGGAGTTAGCCCACTGAGTTAGCCCACTGAGTTAGCCCACTGAGTTAGCCCACTGAGTTAGCTCACTGAGTTAGCCCACTGAGTTAGCCCACTGAGTTAGCCCACTGAGTTAAACCACTGAGTTAGCTCACTGAGTTAGCTCACTGAGTTATCCCACTGAGTTAGCCCACTGAGTTAGCCCACTGAGTTATCCCACTGAGTTAACCCACTGAGTTATCCCACTGAGTTATCCCACTGAGTTAGCCCACTGAGTTAGCCCACTGAGTTAGCCCACTGAGTTAGCTCACTGAGTTAGCCCACTGAGTTAGCCCACTGAGTTAGCCCACTGAGCAAGCCCAAGGCTACTCATCACATAAGGCATGTCTGCTTGTGACCGGACCTCTCCTCTAGTCTCCATCTTGGAGTGAGCGAGCGGCAGGTCGGGATGCAGCGCCACAAACACACAAACACAGGGACTTTACAACACAGCAATTCAAATGTGGATCAATTATTAGACCTATCATTGGTGTGTGGTTGGACTAGCACCATGGTTAAACCATCAGATATGTGCAGCAGTGCTGTCTGTAGTTTCCTGTAGTGTACAGCAGTAGCAGTGCTGTCTGTAGTTTCCTGTAGTGTACAGCAGTAGCAGTGCTGTCTGTAGTTTCCTGTAGTGTACAGCAGTAGCAGTGCTATCTGTAGTTACCAGCAGAGTAGAGAAGAGTACAGTACAGTAGTGTAGAGTACAGTACAGTAGTGTAGAGTACAGTAGAGTAGTTAGAGTAGAGTGGTGTAGAGTAGAGTACAGTAGTGTAGAGTAGTGTAGAGTAGAGTAGAGTAGTGTAGAGTACAGTACAGTAGTGTAGAGTACAGTAGAGTAGTTAGAGTAGAGTGGTGTAGAGTAGAGTACAGTACAGTAGTGTAGAGTACAGTAGAGTAGTTAGAGTAGAGTGGTGTAGAGTAGAGTAGTGTATGGTACAGTAGAGTAGTGTAGAGTAGAGTACAGTACAGTAGTGTAGAGTACAGTAGAGTAGTTAGAGTAGAGTGGTGTAGAGTAGAGTAGTGTATGGTACAGTAGAGTAGTGTAGAGTAGAGTACAGTAGTGTAGGGTACAGTAGGGTGGTGTAGAGTACAGTACAGTAGTGTAGAGTACAGTAGAGTAGTTAGAGTAGAGTGGTGTAGAGTAGTGTAGAGTACAGTAGAGTAGTTAGAGTAGAGTAGTGTAGAGTACAGTAGAGTAGTTAGAGTAGAGTGGTGTAGAGTAGAGTAGAGTAGTGTAGAGTACAGTAGAGTAGTTAGAGTAGAGTGGTGTAGAGTAGAGTAGTGTAGAGTAAAATACAATAGAGTAGAGTAGAGTAGTGTAGAGTACAGTAGAGTAGTGTAGAGTAGAGTAGTGTATGGTACAGTAGAGTAGTGTAGAGTAGAGTAGAGTACAGTAGAGTAGTGTAGAGTAGAGTAGTGTAGGGTACAGTAGAGTGGTGTAGAGTAGAGTACAGTAGTGTAGAGTAGTGTAGAGTAGAGTACAGTAGTGTAGAGTGGTGTAGTGTAGAGTAGTGTAGAGTAGAGTAGAGTAGTGTAGAGTAGAGTAGAGTAGAGTAGTGTAGAGTAGAGTAGAGTAGAGTAGTGTAGAGTAGAGTAGAGTAGAGTAGTGTAGAGTAGAGTAGAGTAGAGTAGTGTAGAGTAGAGTAGAGTAGAGTAGTGTAGAGTAGAGTAGTGTAGAGTAGAGTAGAGTAGAGTAGTGTAGAGTAGAGTAGAGTAGAGTAGTGTAGAGTAGAGTAGAGTAGAGTAGTGTAGAGTAGAGTAGTGTAGAGTAGAGTAGAGTAGAGTAGTGTAGAGTAGAGTAGTGTAGTGTAGAGTAGAGTAGAGTAGTGTAGAGTAGAGTAGAGTAGTGTAGAGTAGAGTAGAGTAGAGTAGAGTAGTGTAGAGTAGAGTAGAGTAGTGTAGAGTAGAGTAGAGTAGAGTAGAGTAGTGTAGAGTAGAGTAGTGTAGAGTAGAGTAGTTAGAGTAGAGTAGTGTAGTGTAGAGTAGAGTAGAGTAGAGTAGTGTAGAGTAGAGTAGAGTAGTGTAGAGTAGAGTAGAGTAGTGTAGAGTAGTGTAGAGTAGAGTAGTTAGAGTAGAGTAGAGTAGTGTAGAGTAGAGTAGAGTAGAGTAGTGTAGAGTAGAGTAGAGTAGAGTAGTGTAGAGTAGAGTAGAGTAGTGTAGAGTAGTGTAGAGTAGAGTAGAGTAGAGTAGAGTAGTGTAGAGTAGAGTAGAGTAGTGTAGAGTAGAGTAGAGTAGAGTAGTGTAGAGTAGAGTAGTGTAGTGTAGAGTAGTGTAGAGTAGAGTAGAGTAGAGTAGAGTAGTGTAGAGTAGAGTAGAGTAGAGTAGTGTAGAGTAGAGTAGAGTAGAGTAGTGTAGAGTAGAGTAGAGTAGAGTAGTGTAGAGTAGAGTAGTGTAGTGTAGAGTAGTGTAGAGTAGAGTAGAGTAGAGTAGTGTAGAGTAGAGTAGAGTAGTGTAGAGTAGAGTAGAGTAGTGTAGAGTAGTGTAGAGTAGAGTAGAGTAGAGTAGAGTAGTGTAGAGTAGAGTAGAGTAGAGTAGTGTAGAGTAGAGTAGAGTAGAGTAGTGTAGAGTAGAGTAGAGTAGTGTAGAGTAGTGTAGAGTAGAGTAGAGTAGAGTAGAGTAGTGTAGAGTAGAGTAGAGTAGAGTAGTGTAGAGTAGAGTAGAGTAGAGTAGAGTAGTGTAGAGTAGAGTAGAGTAGTGTAGAGTAGAGTAGTGTAGTGTAGAGTAGTGTAGAGTAGAGTAGAGTAGAGTAGAGTAGAGTAGTGTAGAGTAGAGTAGAGTAGTGTAGAGTAGAGTAGTTAGAGTAGAGTAGTGTAGTGTAGAGTAGAGTAGTGTAGTGTAGAGTAGTTAGAGTAGAGTAGTGTAGTGTAGAGTAGAGTAGTGTAGAGTAGAGTAGTTAGAGTAGAGTAGTGTAGTGTAGAGTAGAGTAGTGTAGTGTAGAGTAGTTAGAGTAGAGTAGTGTAGTGTAGAGTAGAGTAGTGTAGTGTAGAGTAGAGTAGTGTAGTGTAGAGTAGTGTAGAGTAGAGTAGAGTAGAGTAGTGTAGTGTAGAGTAGTGTAGAGTAGAGTAGTTAGAGTAGAGTAGAGTAGAGTAGAGTAGAGTAGAGTAGAGTAGAGTAGTGTAGTGTAGAGTAGAGTAGTGTAGAGTAGAGTAGTGTAGAGTAGAGTAGAGTAGTTAGAGTAGAGTAGAATAGAGTAGTGCAGAGTAGAGTTGGGTAGTTAGAGTAGTGTAGAGTAGAATAGAGTAGAGTAGAGTACAGTAGAGTAGTGCAGAGTACCATAGAGTGGCGTAAAGTAGAGTAGTTAGAGTAGAGTAGAGTAAAGTAGTTAGAGTAGTTAGAGTAGCGTAGAGTAGTTAGAGTAGTGTAAAGTAGTTTGAGTAGAGTAGAGTAGTTAGAGAAGAGTAGTTAGAGTAGAGTAGTTAGAGTAGTTAGATTAGAGTAGCTGGAGTAGAGTAGAGTAGAGTAGAGTAGAGTTAGAGTAGAGTAGAGTAGTGTAGTGTAGTGTAGGGTACAGTAGTGTAGAGTAGAGTACAGTAGTGTAGAGTAATGTAGAGTAGAGTAGTTAGAGTAGAGTAGTTAGAGTTGTGTAGAGTAGAGTAGTTAGAGTAGTGTAGAGTAGAGTAGTGTAGAGTAGTTAGAGTAGAGTAGAGTAGTGTAGTGTAGAGTAGAGTAGTTAGAGTAGTTAGAGTAGATAGAGTAGTTAGAGTAGTGCAGAGTAGTTAGAGTAGAGTAGAGTAGTTAGAATAGATAGAGTAGTTAGAGTAGTGTAGAGTAGTTAGAGTAGAGTAGAGTAGAATAGTTAGAGTAGAGTAGAGTAGTTAGAGTAGTGTAGAGTAGTTAGAGTAGAGTAGTATAGAGTAGTTAGAATAGATAGAGTAGTTAGAGTAGATAGAGTAGTTAGAGTAGTTAGAGTAGTTAGAATAGATAGAGTAGTTAGAGTAGAGTAGTTAGAGTAGAGTAGTTAGAGTAGTGTAGAGTAGTTAGAGTAGAGTAGTTAGAGTAGTTAGAATAGATAGAGTAGTTTGAGTAGATAGAATAGATAGAGTAGTTAGAGTAGATAGAGTAGTTAGAGTAGTTAGAGTAGTTAGAATAGATAGAGTAGTTAGAGTAGAGTAGTTAGAGTAGAGTAGTTAGAGTAGTGTAGAGTAGTTAGAGTAGAGTAGTTAGAGTAGTTAGAGTAGTTAGAATAGATAGAGTAGTTAGAGTAGTTAGAATAGATAGAGTAGTTAGAGTAGATAGAATAGATAGAGGAGTTAGAATAGATAGAGTAGTTAGAGTAGATAGAATAGATAGAGTAGTTAGAGTAGATAGAGTAGTTAGAGTAGTGTAGAGTAGTTAGAGTAGAGTAGTTAGAGTAGAGTAGTTAGAGTAGTTAGAGTAGTGTAGAGTAGTTAGTGTAGAGTAGTTAGAGTAGTTAGAATATATAGAGTAGTATAATGTATTGTACACAGTGTGCTGGAGTAGTGGACAGGTTTTATAAACCACCATCCTGTCTGCAGTCAGACTATCGTTATAAAGGCCACTAGGCTCGCTAGATTGTGCTGTTTACTCTGTGTGTGTGTGTGTGTGTGTGGCCAATTTAAAGTTTGGACCCTGGTGCACTAGGCTTTTATAATCACCTGTTACTCTTTACCTGTCTGGTCTTATCAGCCTGCCAGCTGGTCCTCTCTCTCAACCACACACACCATAAACACACACACACAATCGCACCACACACACCCAAGTTTATACAACTCGATTGGAGTTGACCTGTGGTAAATTCAATTGATTGGAAAAATGTAATTTGCGCTCTGTAGCACAGAACTTCCGCGATACGGATGGAATCGAGCCCTTCATGTTTTGATAAAGATTCAGATAGTTTTAAAGAAACAGTGATGTTTTCCTTGCTCTACGCTCCAATGACGCTACGCCTTTAACGTCTCTGTAATGTTAGAATAATTTACGCTATAGAAGTACATTTTCTCTCAAGCTAACACAGAAACGTTGCATTTAAATTTCAATCACGCTGAAACTTCCCGCGAAATGAATCGAATGGAGCACCTAGTGAGTAGCCTACGACAATGTATAGCTGCGTCGCATGCTCCTCTCCAGCCTCTCTGGACAGAACAGAACAGAGGAGTTTATAAATGATGTGTCAGAAGGAAGTCAGACAGCCATTCATCACCACTAGACAAGACCAGGCGGAGTTCCACAGTGAGTTCTAGAGTTATACACATTCCCGAAAAAAACCCACAAAGTCTGACTGTTAGATGTGGGAAGAAAATAAGCATATTCACAATCATTTAATGGCTGCTTCTCTGGTTAGATTATCACCAGTCTGGTGTGTCTGGGACTTAGCTGCCTGGCTGGTTAGGATAAAACTAGTCTGGTAATGATGATCTAGCTGCCTGGCTGGCTAGAATAACACTAGTCTGGTAATGATGACCTAGCTGCCTGGCTGGTTAGGATAAAACTAGTCTGGTAATGATGACCTAGCTGCCTGGCTGGTTAGGATAACACTAGTCTGGTAATGATGACCTAGCTGCCTGGCTGGCTAGAATAACACTAGTCTGGTAATGATGACCTAGCTGCCTGGCTGGCTAGAATAACACTAGTCTGGTAATGATGACCTAGCTGCCTGGCTGGCTAGAATAACACTAGTCTGGTAATGATGACCTAGCTGCCTGGCTGGTTAGGATAAAACTAGTCTGGCAATGATGACCTAGCTGCCTGGCTGGCTAGAATAACACTAGTCTGGTAATGATGACCTAGCTGCCTGGCTGGCTAGAATAACACTAGTCTGGTAATGATGACCTAGCTGCCTGGCTGGCTAGAATAACACTAGTCTGGTAATGATGACCTAGCTGCCTGGCTGGTTAGGATAAAACTAGTCTGGCAATGATGACCTAGCTGCCTGGCTGGCTAGAATAACACTAGTCTGGTAATGATGACCTAGCTGCCTGGCTGGCTAGAATAACACTAGTCTGGTAATGATGACCTAGCTGCCTGGCTGGTTAGGATAAAACTAGTCTGGTAATGATGACCTAGCTGCCTGGCTGGCTAGAATAACACTAGTCTGGTAATGATGACCTAGCTGCCTTGCTGGCTAGAATAACACTAGTCTGGTAATGATGACCTAGCTGCCTGGCTGGCTAGAATAACACTAGTCTGGTAATGATGACCTAGCTGCCTGGCTGGTTAGGATAAAACTAGTCTGGTAATGATGACCTAGCTGCCTGGCTGGTTAGGATAAAACTAGTCTGGTAATGATGACCTAGCTGCCTGGCTGGCTAGAATAACACTAGTCTGGTAATGATGACCTAGCTGCCTGGCTGGCTAGAATAACACTAGTCTGGTAATGATGACCTAGCTGCCTGGCTGGCTAGAATAACACTAGTCTGGTAATGATGACCTAGCTGCCTGGCTGGCTAGAATAACACTAGTCTGGTAATGATGACCTAGCTGCCTGGCTGGCTAGAATAACACTAGTCTGGTAATGATGACCTAGCTGCCTGGCTGGCTAGAATAACACTAGTCTGGCAATGATGACCTAGCTGCCTGGCTGGTTAGGATAAAACTAGTCTGGTAATGATGACCTAGCTGCCTGGCTGGCTAGAATAACGCTAGTCTGGTAATGATGACCTAGCTGCCTGGCTGGTTAGGATAAAACTAGTCTGGTAATGATGACCTAGCTGCCTGGCTGGCTAGAATAACACTAGTCTGGTAATGATGACCTAGCTGCCTGGCTGGCTAGAATAACACTAGTCTGGTAATGATGACCTAGCTGCCTGGCTGGCTAGAATAACACTAGTCTGGTAATGATGACCTAGCTGCCTGGCTGGTTAGGATAAAACTAGTCTGGTAATGATGACCTAGCTGCCTGGCTGGCTAGAATAACACTAGTCTGGTAATGATGACCTAGCTGCCTGGCTGGTTAGAATAACACTAGTCTGGTAATGATGACCTAGCTGCCTGGCTGGCTAGAATAACACTAGTCTGGTAATGATGACCTAGCTGCTTGGCTGGTTAGGATAAAACTAGTCTGGTAATGATGACCTAGCTGCCTGGCTGGCTAGAATAGCACTAGTCTGGTAATGATGACCTAGCTGTCTGGCTGGCTAGAATAACACTAGTCTGGTAATGATGACCTAGCTGCCTGGCTGGTTAGGATAAAACTAGTCTGGTAATGATGACCTAGCTGCCTGGCTGGCTAGAATAACACTAGTCTGGTAATGATGACCTAGCTGCCTGGCTGGTTAGGATAAAACTAGTCTGGTAATGATGACCTAGCTGCCTGGCTGGCTAGAATAACACTAGTCTGGTAATGATGACCTAGCTGCCTGGCTGGCTGGAATAACACTAGTCTGGTAATGATGACCTAGCTGCCTTGCTGGCTAGAATAACACTAGTCTGGTAATGATGACCTAGCTGCCTGGCTGGTTAGGATAAAACTAGTCTGGTAATGATGACCTAGCTGCCTGGCTGGCTAGAATAACACTAGTCTGGTAATGATGACCTAGCTGCCTGGCTGGCTAGAATAACACTAGTCTGGTAATGATGACCTAGCTGCCTGGCTGGCTAGAATAACACTAGTCTGGTAATGATGACCTAGCTGCCTGGCTGGCTAGAATAACACTAGTCTGGTAATGATGACCTAGCTGCCTGGCTGGCTAGAATAACACTAGTCTGGCAATGATGACCTAGCTGCCTGGCTGGTTAGGATAAAACTAGTCTGGTAATGATGACCTAGCTGCCTGGCTGGCTAGAATAACACTAGTCTGGTAATGATGACCTAGCTAGCTGGCTGGTTAGGATAAAACTAGTCTGGTAATGATGACCTAGCTGCCTGGCTGGCTAGAATAACACTAGTCTGGTAATGATGACCTAGCTGCCTGGCTGGCTAGAATAACACTAGTCTGGTAATGATGACCTAGCTGCCTGGCTGGTTAGGATAAAAACTAGTCTGGTAATGATGACCTAGCTGCCTGGCTGGCAAGAATAACACTAGTCTGGTAATGATGATCTAGCTGCCTGGCTGGTTAGAATAACACTAGTCTGGTAATGATGACCTAGCTGCCTGGCTGGCTAGAATAACACTAGTCTGGTAATGATGACCTAGCTGCCTGGCTGGTTAGGATAAAACTAGTCTGGTAATGATGACCTAGCTGCCTGGCTGGCTAGAATAACACTAGTCTGGTAATGATGACCTAGCTGCCTGGCTGGCTAGAATAACACTAGTCTGGTAATGATGACCTAGCTGCCTGGCTGGCTAGAATAACACTAGTCTGGTAATGATGACCTAGCTGCCTGGCTGGCTAGAATAACACTAGTCTGGTAATGATGACCTAGCTGCCTGGCTGGCTAGAATAACACTAGTCTGGTAATGATGACCTAGCTGCCTGGCTGGCTAGAATAACACTAGTCTGGTAATGATGACCTAGCTGCCTGGCTGGTTAGGATAAAACTAGTCTGGTATTGATGACCTAGCTGCCTGGCTGGCTAGAATAACACTAGTCTGGTAATGATGACCTAGCTGCCTGGCTGGTTAGGATAAAACTAGTCTGGTAATGATGACCTAGCTGCCTGGCTGGCTAGAATAACACTAGTCTGGTAATGATGACCTAGCTGCCTGGCTGGCTAGAATAACACTAGTCTGGTAATGATGACCTAGCTGCCTGGCTGGCTAGAATAACACTAGTCTGGTAATGATGACCTAAATGCCTGGTATGCTAGAATAACACTAGTCTGGTAATGATGACCTAGCTGCCTGGCTGGCTAGAATAACACTAGTCTGGTAATGATGACCTAGCTGCCTGGCTGGCTAGAATAACACTAGTCTGGTAATGATGACCTAGCTGACTGGCTGGCTAGAATAACACTAGTCTGGTAATGATGACCTAGCTGCCTGGCTGGTTAGGATAAAACTAGTCTGGTAATGATGACCTAGCTGCCTGGCTGGCTAGAATAACACTAGTCTGGTAATGATGACCTAGCTGCCTGGCTGGTTAGGATAAAACTAGTCTGGTAATGATGACCTAGCTGCCTGGCTGGCTAGAATAACACTAGTCTGGTAATGATGACCTAGCTGCCTTGCTGGCTAGAATAACACTAGTCTGGTAATGATGACCTAGCTGCCTGGCTGGTTAGGATAAAACTAGTCTGGTAATGATGACCTAGCTGCCTGGCTGGCTAGAATAACACTAGTCTGGTAATGATGACCTAGCTGCCTGGCTGGTTAGAATAACACTAGTCTGGTAATGATTATCTAGCTGCCTGGCTGGCTAGAATAACACTAGTCTGGTAATGATGATCTAGCTGCCTGGCTGGTTAGAATAACACTAGTCTGGTAATGATGATCTAGCTGCCTGGTCAAAGATCAGCAGATACATTTATTGATTTAGTTAGCACAAATTTCAGACTCCACAGTCCACAACACAACAGACAAATACACAGCTATTGATCATTATGCTGATAACGCATTGAACTACACAAAGGCAGGCTCTGAACCTGTGGAGCGACCAACCTCTTGAACCTTGGTTTCTCCACGGGAGAGACCAACATCTTGAACCCTGGTCTCCCTCAGGAGAGACCAACATCTTGAAACCTGGTTTCCCACCGGAGACACCAACATCATGAACCCCGGTTTCCCATTTGAGAGACCAACATCTTGAACCCTGGTTTCCCACGTGAGAGACCAACATCTTGAACCCTGGTCTCCCTCGGGAGAGACCAACATCTTGAACCCTGGTCTCCCTCGGGAGAGACCAACATCTTGAACCCAGGTTTCCCATGGGAGAGACCAACACCTTGAACCTGGGTTTCCCTCGGGAGAGACCAACATCTTGAACCCTGGTCTCCCTCGGGAGAGACCAACATCTTGAACCCTGGTCTCCCTCGGGAGAGACCAACATCCTGAACCCTGGTTTCCCATGTGAGAGACCAACACCTTGAACCCTGGTTTCCCACGGGAGAGACCAACATCTTGAACCCTGGTCTCCCTCGGGAGAGACCAACATCTTGAACCCTGGTTTCCCATGGGAGAGACCAACATCTTGAAACCTGGTTTCCCACGGGAGACACCAACATCATGAACCCTGGTTTCCCATGTGAGAGACCAACATCTTGAACCCTGGTCTCTCCACGGGAGAGACCAACATATTGAACCCTGGTTTCTCCACGGGATAGACCAACATAATGAACCCTATTTTCCCACGGGAGAGACCAACATCTTGAACCCTGGTTTCCAATGGGAGAGACCAACATCTTGAACCCTGGTTTCCCACGGGAGACACCAACATCATGAACCCCGGTTTCCCACGGGAGACACCAACATCATGAACCCCGGTTTCCCACGGGAGATACCAACATCTTGAACCGTGGTTTCCCACTGGAGAGACCAACATCTTGAAACCTGGCTTCCCATGGGAGAGACCAACATCATGAACCACGGTTTCCCATGTGAGAGACCAACATCTTGAACCCTGGTCTCCCACGAGAGATACCAACATGTGGAACCCTGGTTTCCCACGGGAGAGACCAACATCTTGAACCCTGGCTTCCCACGGGAGAGACCAACATCATGATCCCCGGTTTCTCATGTAAGAGACCAACATCTTGAACCCTGGCTTCCCACGGGAGAGACCAACATCATGAACCCTTGTTTCCCACGGGAGAGACCAACATCTTGAACCCTGGTTTCCCATGGGAGAGACCAAAATATTGAACCCTGGTTTCCCACGGGAGAAACCAACATCTTGAACCCTGGTCTCCCATGGGAGAGACCAACATGTGGAACCTTGGTTTTCCACAGGAGAGACCAACATCTTGAACCCTGGTTTCCAACGGGAGAGACCAACATCTTGAACCCTGGTTTCCCATGGGAGAGACCAACATCTTGAACCCTGGTTTCCCACGGGAGACACCAACATCATGAACCCCGGTTTCCCACGGGAGACACCAACATCATGAACCCCGGTTTCCCACAGGAGATACCAACATCTTGAACCGTGGTTTCCCACTGGAGAGACCAACATCTTGAACCCTGGCTTCCCATGGGAGAGACCAACATCATGAACCACGGTTTCCCATGTGAGAGACCAACATCTTGAACCCTGGTCTCCCACGGGAGATACCAACATGTGGAACCCTGGTTTCCCACGGGAGAGACCAACATCTTGAACCCTGGCTTCCCACGGGAGAGACCAACATCATGATCCCCGGTTTCTCATGTAAGAGACCAACATCTTGAACCCTGGCTTCCCACAGGAGATACCAACATCTTGAACCGTGGTTTCCCACTGGAGAGACCAACATCTTGAACCCTGGCTTCCCATGGGAGAGACCAACATCATGAACCACGGTTTCCCATGTGAGAGACCAACATCTTGAACCCTGGTCTCCCACGGGAGATACCAACATGTGGAACCCTGGTTTCCCACGGGAGAGACCAACATCTTGAACCCTGGCTTCCCACGGGAGAGACCAACATCATGATCCCCGGTTTCTCATGTAAGAGACCAACATCTTGAACCCTGGCTTCCCACGGGAGAGACCAACATCATGAACCCTTGTTTCCCACGGGAGAGACCAACATCTTGAACCCTGGTTTCCCATGGGAGAGACCAAAATATTGAACCCTGGTTTCCCACGGGAGAAACCAACATCTTGAACCCTGGTTTCCAACGGGAGAGACCAACATCTTGAACCCCGGTTTCCCATGGGAGAGACCAACATCTTGAACCCTGGTCTCCCTCGGGAGAGTCCAACATCTTGAACCCTGGTTTCCTATTGGAGAGACCAACATCTTGAACCCTGGTCTCCCTCGGGAGAGACCAACATCTGGAACCCTGGTCTCTCCACGGGAGAGACCAACATATTGAAGCCTGTTTTCCCACAGGAGAGACCAACATCTTGAACCCTGGTTTCCAACGGGAGAGACCAACATATTGAACCCTGGTTTCCCACGGGAGAGACCAACATGTGGAACCCTGGTCTCCCACAGGAGAGACCAACATATTGAACCCTGGTTTCCCACAGGAGAGACCAACATCTTGAACTCTGGTTTCCCACGGGAGATACCAACATCTTGAACTCTGTTTTCCAACGGGAGAGACCAACATCTTGAACCCTGGTTTCCCACGGGAGAGACCAACATCATGAACCCCGGTTTCCCATGTGAGAGACCAACATCTTGAACCCTGGCTTCCCACGGGAGAGACCAACATCATGAACCCCGGTTTCCCATGTGAGAGACCAACATATTGAACCCTGGTCTCTCACTTGAGAGACCAACATATTGAACCCTGGTTTTCCACGGGAGAGACCAACATCTTGAACCCTGGTTTCCCGCGGGAGAGACCAACATCTTGAACCCTGGTTTCTCCATGTGAGAGACCAATATCTTGAATCCTGGTTTCTCCACGTGAGAGACCAACATCTTGAACCCTGGTTTCCCACGGGAGAGACCAACATCTTGAACCCTGGTTTCCCACGGGAGAGACCAACATCTTGAACCCTGGTTTCCCACGGGAGAGACCAACATCTTGAACCCTGGTTTCCCACGGGAGAGACCAACATGTGGAGCCCTGATTTCCCACGGGAGAGACCAACATCTTGAACCCTGGCTTCCCACGGGAGAGACCAACATCTTGAACCCTGGTTTCCCACGGGAGAGACCAACATCTTGACCGTTACATGAGGGTGACACGGATTTTGAAGTTGCAGGCAGGGCTACTACATCTCTTTAGGGCAAAACGTCTACTTTATAGCTAACTTGTTCTCATCTATGTGTAGGAGCTAGCAGTTTGTCAAAGCTGTGAGTTAGCCTGTCCAGTCCCTTAACCCGTCCAAGAGCCCTGGCTCAGCAGACTTTAACCCAGAGCCACTCCTACTCTACAGAAGTAGGATCTTAATTTGATCACCCTGGTGCAGGAGATATTTTTAAACTTGTAGTGAGGTTTGAATCATCTTCTGAAGTTTGGAATTTCTTGATTTCCAAAAAAATGTATTCATCCCTACAAATATGTCCATTAATTATTATCCATATCATAATTCACATTTCCTGTTGCTTCAGGATTATTTTACTGCTGAAGCAACCTGGCTCAATTTAAGATCCTACATATGTAATAGACTAGAGGTGCTAAATGTCAGGCATGTCACTCCTCTGGGTCCAGGAGTGGTTTGGCTCAGCCACCATCTTAGGTTTCAGCGGCTGGCAGCCGGCTGCTGGGAGGAAGTGCTACTCGATATGAGGTCATCACTCATCGTCTCCAGGATGCTGTTGCTTCCTGTAGAACCAACGGTGTTGTAACACACTTTCTTCCTGTTCAGCCTAGACGGGTAGGAGAGACTTTCCTTTCTGCTCTCTGACCTTGTTCTCTCTCTCTCTCTCTCTCTCTCTCTCTTACTCTCTCTCTCTCTCTTACTCTCTCTCTCTCTCTCTCTCTCTCCCCCTCTCTCTCTCTCTCCCCCTCTCACTCTCTTTCCCCCATCTCCCTCTCTCCTTTCATCTCTCTCTCTCTCTCTCTCTCTCTCTCTCTCTTTCTCTCTCTCTCTCTCTCTCTTCCCCCCTCTCACTCTCTTTCCCCCCATCTTCCTCTCTCCTTTCCTCTCTCTCTCTCTCCCCCTCTGCCTCCCTCTACCCTCTCATGTTACTCCCCTGGCCTTCAGTGAATGCAGCATTGGAACAGAGTGACTGCAGAATGGGAACAGAGTGACTGCAGAACGGGAACAGACCAGCAGTGACTGCAGCATGGGAACAGAGTGACTGCAGCATGGGAACAGAGTGACTGCAGCATGGGAACAGAGTGACTGCAGCATGGGAACAGACCAGTAGTGACTGCAGCATAGGAACAGAGTGACTGCAGCATGGGAACAGAGTGACTGCAGCATGGGAACAGATGGGAACAGAGTGACTGCAGCATGGGAACAGAGTGACTGCAGCATGGGAACAGATGGGAACAGAGTGACTGCAGCATGGGAACAGAGTGACTGCAGCATGGGAACAGAGTGACTGCAGCATGGGAACAGACCAGTAGTGACTGCAGCATGGGAACAGACCAGTAGTGACTGCAGCATGGGAACAGACCAGCAGTGACTGCAGCATGGGAACAGACCAGTAATGACTGCAGCATGGGAACAGACCAGTAGTGACTGCAGCATGGGAACAGACCAGTAGTGACTGCAGCATGGGAACAGAGTGACTGCAGCATGGGAACAGACCAGTAGTGACTGCAGCATGGGAACAGACCAGTAATGACTGCAGCATGGGAACAGACCAGTAGTGACTGCAGCATGGGAACAGACCAGTAGTGACTGCAGCATGGGAACAGAGTGACTGCAGCATGGGAACAGACCAGTAGTGACTGCAGCATGGGAACAGAGTGACTGCAGCATGGGAACAGACCAGTAGTGACTGCAGCATGGGAACAGACCAGTAATGACTGCAGCATGGGAACAGAGTGACTGCAGCATGGGAACAGACCAGTAGTGACTGCAGCATGGGAACAGACCAGTAGTGACTGCAGCATGGGAACAGAGTGACTGCAGCATGGGAACAGACCAGTAGTGACTGCAGCATGGGAACAGACCAGTAGTGACTGCAGCATGGGAACAGACCAGTAGTGACTGCAGCATGGGAACAGACCAGTAGTGACTGCAGCATGGGAACAGACCAGTAGTGACTGCAGCATGGGAACAGAGTGACTGCAGCATGGGAACAGACCAGTAGTGACTGCAGCATGGGAACAGACCAGTAGTGACTGCAGCATGGGAACAGACCAGTAGTGACTGCAGCATGGGAACAGACCAGTAATGACTGCAGCATGGGAACAGACCAGTAGTGACTGCAGCATGGGAACAGAGTGACTGCAGCATGGGAACAGACCAGTAGTGACTGTAGCATGGGAACAGACCAGTAGTGACTGCAGCATGGGAACAGACCAGTAGTGACTGCAGCATGGGAACAGACCAGTAGTGACTGTAGCATGGGAACAGACCAGTAGTGACTGCAGCATGGGACCAGACCAGTAGTGACTGCAGCATGGGACCAGACCAGTAGTGACTGCAGCATGGGAACTTGGCATGGTGTGATGTGGCTGAAAGCCTCACAGCCTCTTTAATGACACACATATATATACAATACACACAAACATATACACACACACACACACACACACACACACACGCACACACACGCACGCACGCACACACACACACACACACACACATACACACACACACAGACACACACACAGACACACACACTCTCTTAATGACCTCAGCTATCTTCCTGCCTGTCTGACCTTTTCACCACAAATATCACCTGGCTTATCACTTATGGCAGTGCAGTGGGAGGCCAACTGAAATCACAGCCGGAGGTCCAGATAGCATTGCACAGTGACATAGCCATATAGAGTGACGGAAGGAGCTCATTGTAGCCTTCTGGCCCATATAAACATGGCTCATTGTAGCCTCATGGCCCATAGGAAGAGCAGCTCATTGTAGCCTCATGGCCCATAGGAAGAGGAGCTCATTGTAGCCTTATGGCCCCTAGGAAGAGGAGCTCATTGTAGCCATATGTCCAATAGGAAGAGCTCATTGTAGCCATATGTCCCATAGATAGAGAGGCTCATTGTAGCCTTATGGCCCATAGGAAGAGGAGCTCATTGTAGCCTCATGGCCCATAGGAAGAGGAGCTCATTGTAGCCTCATGGCCCATAGGAAGAGGAGCTCATTGTAGCCTTATGGCCCCTAGGAAGAGGAGCTCATTGTAGCCTTATGACCCATAGGAAGAGCAGCTCATTGTAGCCTCATGGCCCATAGGAAGAGCAGCTCATTGTAGCCTTATGGCCCCTAGGAAGAGGAGCTCATTGCAGCCTGATGGCCCATAGGAGGAGAGGCTCATTGTAGCCTCATGGCCCATAGGAAGAGGAGCTCATTGCAGCATTATAGACCCTAAGGAAGAGCAGCTCATTGTAGCCTCATGGCCCATAGGAAGAGAGGCTCATTGTAGCCTCATGGCCCATAGGAAGAGGAGCTCATTGTAGCCATATGTCCAATAGGAAGAGCTCATTGTAGCCATATGTCCCATATAAAGAGAGGCTCATTGTAGCCTTATGGCCCATAGGAAGAGGAGCTCATTGTAGCCTCATGGCCCATAGGAAGAGGAGCTCATTGTAGCCCTATGTCCCATAGGAAGAGCTCATTGTAGCCATATGTCCAATAGGAAGAGGAGCTCATTGTAGCCATATGTCCCATTTAAAGAGGAGCTCATTGTAGCCATATGTCCCATAGGAAGAGGAGCTCATTGTAGCCATATGTCCCATTTAAAGAGGAGCTCATTGTAGCCAAATGTCCCATAAGAAGAGGAGCTCATTGTAGCCTTATGTCCCATAGGAAGAGCAGCTCATTGTAGCCTTATGTCCCATAGGAAGAGCAGCTCATTGCAGCCTGATGGCCCATAGGAGGAGAGGCTCATTGTAGCCTCATGGCCCATAGGAAGAGGAGCTCATTGCAGCATTATGGACCCTAAGGAAGAGCAGCTCATTGTAGCCTCATGGCCCATAGGAAGAGAGGCTCATTGTAGCCTCATGGCTCATAGGAAGAGGAGCTCATTGTAGCCATATGTCCAATAGGAAGAGCTCATTGTAGCCATATGTCCCATAGATAGAGAGGCTCATTGTAGCCTTATGGCCCATAGGAAGAGGAGCTCATTGTAGCCATATGTCCCATTTAAAGAGGAGCTCATTGTAGCCATATGTCCCATAGGAAGAGGAGCTCATTGTATCCATATGTCCCATTTAAAGAGGAGCTCATTGTAGCCATATGTCCCATAAGAAGAGGAGCTCATTGTATCCATATGTCCCATAGGAAGAGGAGCTCATTGTAGCCTTATGTCACATAGGAAGAACAGCTCATTGTAGCCTTATGTCCCATTTAAAGAGGAGCTCATTGTAGCCATATGTCCCATAGGAAGAGGAGCTCATTGTAGTCATATGTCCCATAGGAAGAGGAGCTCATTGTATCCATATGTCCCATTTAAAGAGGAGCTCATTGTAGCCATATGTCCCATAGGAAGAGCAGCTCATTGTAGCCTTATGTCCCATAGGAAGAGCAGCTCATTGTAGCCTTATGTCCCATAGGAAGAGCAGCACATTATAGCCTTATGTCCCATAGGAAGAGCAGCTCATTGTAGCCTTATGTCCCATAGGAACAGCAGCTCATTGTAGCCTTATGTCCCATAGGAAGAGCAGCTCATTATAGCCTTATGTCCCATAGGAAGAGCAGCTCATTATAGTCTTATGTCCAATAGGAAGAGGAGTAAGTAAGTGATGTCATCATCTTAAGACTAGAAGCACTGACAGGGCTTTGTGACATGGGTTTGAATTCCGGGTCCGACGTGGCAGAGATGGTGGCAGGAATGGTGAGGTGGCACTAGTTGTCAGTCAGTCAGCCAGCCAGTCAGTCAGTCAATCAGCCAGTCATCCAGTCAGTCAGCCAGCCAGTCAGTCAATCAGTCAGTCAGTCAGCCAGTCATCCAGTCAGCCAGCCAGTCAGTCAGTCAGTCAATCAGCCAGTCAGCCAGCCAGTCAGTCAGTCAGCCAGTCATCCAGTCAGTCAATCAGCCAGCCAGCCAGGCAGCCAGCCAGTCATCCAGCCAGTCAATCAGCCAGTCAGCCAGCCAGCCAGTCAACCAGTCATCCAGCCAGTCAATCAGCCAGTCAGTCATCCAGCCAGTCAATCAGTCAGTCAGCCAGCCAGTCAATCAGCCAACCAGCCTGTCAGCCACCCAGTCATCCAGTAAGCCAGCCAATCAATCAATCAGCTAGTCAGTCAGTCATCCAGCCAGTCAATCAGCCAGGCATCCAGCCAGCCAGTCATCCAGCCATTCATCCAGTCAGCCAGCCAGTCATCCAGTCAGTCAGCCAGCCAGTCAGTCAGTCAGTCAGTCCAGTCAGTTACCAAACCACAGCCACGCCTGTCTGTCTGTCTAAATTGAACACACCCACCAAGCCACTACAGGCTACTACACATCCCCTCCTCTCCCTCTCTCTCTTTCCCTCCCTCTCTCTCTCTCTCTCTTTCCCTGTCTCTCTTTCGTCTCACTCACCTACCTTCTTCTCTTTGTGCAGTGGAAGTAGAGCATCATCAGGGCTGTGTGTGTTTGTTTGTGTAACCTCTGACAGAGAGCTGGAAGAGTTATTAGTCACTTACTACACACACACACACACACACACACACACACACAGAGCAGACATGTAATCTATTGTAATTATACTGCTAGAATGTATTTGGGCAAGTCACGTCATCTCAGGATTGGTTATATTGTAGCTCTGTGTCTTACCTACTGAAGTGTGTGTGTGTGTGTGTTGCACGGTATACCCAAAAAATCTGTACTTTTTCTGTTCAAAAAATAAGAAAACGGTTCGGTACTATAATTTTTGTTACATTCGGTACTTCTGTCAAATGTGTCTCAGGTGATTGAGAGGATCAACTCTGTATCAGCCCCTTTATAGAACCAAGACCAAAGAGCCTGCTCCACTTCCTGATTCATTACTAGAGCTGTCTGTCCATTTCCTGATTCATTACTAGAGCTGTCTGTCCACTTCCTGATTCATTACTAGAGCTGTCTGTCCACTTCCTGATTCATTACTAGAGCTAACAGTCCACTTCCTGATTCATTACTAGAGCCTGCTCCACTTCCTGATTCATTACTAGAGCTGTCTGTCCACTTCCTGATTCATTACTAGAGCTGCCTGTCCACTTCCTCATTCATTACTAGAGCTGTCTGTCCACTTCTTGATTCATTACTAGAGCTGTCTGGCTGTGTTGTTAGCTCCCTACTCATCATGTTACATAGCTCCACTTCCTCATTCCTTACTAGAGATGTCTGTCCACTTCCTGATTCATTACTAGAGCTGTCTGTCCACTTCCTCATTCATTACTAGAGCTGCCTGTCCACTTCCTCATTCATTACTAGAGCTGTCTGTCCACTTCCTCATTCATTACTAGAGCTGTCTGTCCACTTACTCATTCATTACTAGAGCTGTCTATCCACTTCCTCATTCATTACTAGAGCTGTCTGTCCACTTCTTGATTCATTACTAGAGCTGTATGGCTGTGTTGTTAGCTCTCTGCTCATCATGTTGCATAGACGTTATTACAGGTGAATAATGTAACACGGCATGTAGAATTGTATTTACTGTTCACAAAACAATGTCCCTACAGGCTACAACACTTTACAATGGAAGTGTAATGAGTACGATGGGAGACAGAGAGTTGGTTTCAAGCGCAGGGCGCAGCAGGTGTTTATTAGTAAAGGAACACAGGAGGAGGCAGGTAGCTGGGTTCAGGGGCAGGTAGCTGGGTCCAGGGGCAGGTAGCTGGGTCCAGAGGCAGGTAGCTGGGTCCAGAGGCAGGTAGCTGGGTCCAGAGGCAGGTAGCTGGGTCCAGAGGCAGGTAGCTGGGTCCAGGGGCAGGTAGCTGGGTCCAGAGGCAGGTAGCTGGGTCCAGAGGCAGGTAGCTGGGTTCAGGGGCAGGTAGCTGGGTCCAGGGGCAGGTAGCTGGGTCCAGGGGCAGGTAGCTGGGTCCAGGGGCAGGTAGCTGGGTCCAGAGGCAGGTAGCTGGGTCCAGAGGCAGGTAGCTGGGTCCAGAGGCAGGTAGCTGGGTCCAGAGGCAGGTAGCTGGGTCCAGGGGCAGGTAGCTGGGTCCAGAGGCAGGTAGCTGGGTCTAGAGGCAGGTAGCTGGGTCCAGAGGCAGGTAGCTGGGTCCAGAGGCAGGTAGCTGGGTCCAGGGGCAGGTAGCTGGGTCCAGGGGCAGGTAGCTGGGTCCAGGGGCAGGTAGCTGGGTCCAGGGGCAGGTAGCTGGGTCCAGAGGCAGGTAGCTGGGTCCAGAGGCAGGTAGCTGGGTCCAGGGGCAGGTAGCTGGGTCCAGGGGCAGGTAGCTGGGTCCAGGGGCAGGTAGCTGGGTCCAGGGGCAGGTAGCTGGGTCCAGGGGCAGGCATAAGGTCATACACAGGGGGATGCAGGTAGCTGGGTCCAGGAACAGGCAGGAGGTCATACACAGGAGGAGGCAGGTAGCTGGGTCCAGGGGCAGGCAGGAGGTCATACACAGGAGGATGCAGGTAGCTGGGTCCAGGGACAGGCAGGAGGTCATACACAGGAGGAGGCAGGTAGCTGGGTCCAGGGACAGGTAGGAGGTCATACACAGGAGGAGGCAGGTAGCTGGGTCCAGGGGTAGGTAGAAGGTCATACACAGGAGGAGGCAGGGAGCTGGGTCCAGGAGCAGGCAGAAGGTTATACACAGGAGGAAGCAGGTAGCTGGGTCCAGGGGCAATGGAAGTGTAATGAGTACGATGGGAGACAGAGAGTTGGTTTCAAGCGCAGGGCGCAGCAGGTGTTTATTAGTAAAGGAACACAGGAGGAGGCAGGTAGCTGGGTTCAGGGGCAGGTAGCTGGGTCCAGGGGCAGGTAGCTGGTTTCCAGGGGTAGGTAGCTGGGTCCAGAGGCAGGTAGCTGGGTCCAGGGGCAGGCTGAAGGTCATACACAGGAGGAGGCAGGTAGCTGGGTCCAGGGGCAGGTAGCTGGGTCCAGCGGCAGGCAGGAGGTCATACACAGGAGGAGGTAGGTAGCTGGGTCCAGGGGCAGGTAGCTGGGTCCAGGGGCAGGCAGAAGGTCATACACAGGGACTCCAACAAGGTAACAGTACAGGCAGGGAAAAGGCTAATAACCTAGTCCCGGATATCAGGCAAGAGGTTGATGACAGGAAATCTGTTCATCATATATGCATAGTCACTTTAACCATATCTACATGTACATACTACCTCAATCAGGCTGACAAACCGGTGTCTGTATGTAGCCTCGCTACTGTATATAGCCTCTCTACTGTATATAACCTCTCTACTGTATATAGCCTCTCTACTGTATATAACCTCTACTGTATATAGCCTCTCTACTGTATATAACCTCTCTACTGTATATAGCCTCTCTACTGTATATAACCTCTACTGTATATAACCTCTCTACTGTAAATAGCCTCTCTACTGTATATAACCTCTCTACTGTATATAACCTCTCTACTGTATATAGCCTCTCTACTGTATATAACCTCTCTACTGTATATAGCCTCTCTACTGTATATAACCTCTACTGTATATAGCCTCTCTACTGTAAATAGCCTCTCTACTATATATAGCCTCTCTACTGTATATAGCCTCTCTACTGTAGATAGCCACTCTACTGTATATAGCCTCTCTACTGTAAATAACCTCTACTGTATATAGCCTCTCTACTGTATATAACCTCTCTACTGTATATAGCCTCTCTACTGTATATAGCCTCTCTACTGTATATAGCCTCTCTACTGTATATAACCTCACTACTGTATATAACCTCTCTACTGTATATAGCCTCTACTGTATATAGCCTCTCTACTGTATATAGTCTCTCTACTGTATATAACCTCTACTGTATATAGCCTCTCTACTGTAAATAGCCTCTCTACTATATATAGCCTCTCTACTGTATATAGCCTCTCTACTGTAGATAGCCACTCTACTGTATATAGCCTCTCTACTGTAAATAACCTCTACTGTATATAGCCTCTCTACTGTATATAACCTCTCTACTGTATATAGCCTCTCTACTGTATATAGCCTCTCTACTGTATATAGCCTCTCTACTGTATATAACCTCACTACTGTATATAACCTCTCTACTGTATATAGCCTCTACTGTATATAGCCTCTCTACTGTATATAGTCTCTCTACTGTATATAACCTCTACTGTATATAGCCTCTCTACTGTAAATAGCCTCTCTACTATATATAGCCTCTCTACTGTATATAGCCTCTCTACTGTAGATAGCCACTCTACTGTATATAGCCTCTCTACTGTAAATAACCTCTACTGTATATAGCCTCTCTACTGTATATAACCTCTCTACTGTATATAGCCTCTCTACTGTATATAGCCTCTCTACTGTATAAAGCCTCTCTACTGTATATAACCTCACTACTGTATATAACCTCTCTACTGTATATAGCCTCTACTGTATATAGCCTCTCTACTGTATATAGTCTCTCTACTGTATATAGTCTCTCTACTGTATATAGCCTCTCTACTGTATATAGCCTCTCTACTGTATAAAGCCTCTCTACTGTATATAGCCTCTCTACTGTATATAGTCTCTCTACTGTATATAGTCTCTCTACTGTATATAGCCCCTCTACTGTATATAACCTCTCTACTGTATATAGCCTCTCTACTGTGTGTAGCCTCTCTACTGTATATAGCCTCTACTGTATATAGCCCCTCTACTGTATATAACCTCTCTACTGTATATAGCCTCTCTACTGTATATAACCTCTCTACTGTATATAGCCCCTCTACTGTATATAACCTCTCTACTGTATATAGCCTCTCTACTGTATGTAGCCTCTCTACTGTATATAGCCTCTACTGTATAGAGCCCCTCTACTGTATATAGTCTCTCTACTGTATATAGCCACTCTACTGTATATAGCCTCTACTGTATATAGTCTCTCTACTGTATATAGCCACTCTACTGTATATAGCCTCTACTGTATATAGTCTCTCTACTGTATATAGCCTCTCTACTGTATATAACCTCTCTACTGTATATAGCCCCTCTACTGTATATAACCTCTCTACTGTATATAGCCTCTCTACTGTATGTAGCCTCTCTACTGTATATAGCCTCTACTGTATAGAGCCCCTCTACTGTATATAGTCTCTCTACTGTATATAACCTCTCTACTGTATATAGCCCCTCTACTGTATATAACCTCTCTACTGTATATAGCCTCTCTACTGTATATAACCTCACTACTGTATATAACCTCTCTACTGTATATAGCCTCTACTGTATATAGCCTCTCTACTGTATATAGTCTCTCTACTGTATATAACCTCTACTGTATATAGCCTCTCTACTGTAAATAGCCTCTCTACTATATATAGCCTCTCTACTGTATATAGCCTCTCTACTGTAGATAGCCACTCTACTGTATATAGCCTCTCTACTGTAAATAACCTCTACTGTATATAGCCTCTCTACTGTATATAACCTCTCTACTGTATATAGCCTCTCTACTGTATATAGCCTCTCTACTGTATATAGCCTCTCTACTGTATATAACCTCACTACTGTATATAACCTCTCTACTGTATATAGCCTCTACTGTATATAGCCTCTCTACTGTATATAGTCTCTCTACTGTATATAACCTCTACTGTATATAGCCTCTCTACTGTAAATAGCCTCTCTACTATATATAGCCTCTCTACTGTATATAGCCTCTCTACTGTAGATAGCCACTCTACTGTATATAGCCTCTCTACTGTAAATAACCTCTACTGTATATAGCCTCTCTACTGTATATAACCTCTCTACTGTATATAGCCTCTCTACTGTATATAGCCTCTCTACTGTATAAAGCCTCTCTACTGTATATAACCTCACTACTGTATATAACCTCTCTACTGTATATAGCCTCTACTGTATATAGCCTCTCTACTGTATATAGTCTCTCTACTGTATATAGTCTCTCTACTGTATATAGCCTCTCTACTGTATATAGCCTCTCTACTGTATAAAGCCTCTCTACTGTATATAGCCTCTCTACTGTATATAGTCTCTCTACTGTATATAGTCTCTCTACTGTATATAGCCCCTCTACTGTATATAACCTCTCTACTGTATATAGCCTCTCTACTGTGTGTAGCCTCTCTACTGTATATAGCCTCTACTGTATATAGCCCCTCTACTGTATATAACCTCTCTACTGTATATAGCCTCTCTACTGTATATAACCTCTCTACTGTATATAGCCCCTCTACTGTATATAACCTCTCTACTGTATATAGCCTCTCTACTGTATGTAGCCTCTCTACTGTATATAGCCTCTACTGTATAGAGCCCCTCTACTGTATATAGTCTCTCTACTGTATATAGCCACTCTACTGTATATAGCCTCTACTGTATATAGTCTCTCTACTGTATATAGCCACTCTACTGTATATAGCCTCTACTGTATATAGTCTCTCTACTGTATATAGCCTCTCTACTGTATATAACCTCTCTACTGTATATAGCCCCTCTACTGTATATAACCTCTCTACTGTATATAGCCTCTCTACTGTATGTAGCCTCTCTACTGTATATAGCCTCTACTGTATAGAGCCCCTCTACTGTATATAGTCTCTCTACTGTATATAACCTCTCTACTGTATATAGCCCCTCTACTGTATATAACCTCTCTACTGTATATAGCCTCTCTACTGTATGTAGCCTCTCTACTGTATATAGCCTCTCTACTGTATATAGCCTCTACTGTATAGAGCCCCTCTACTGTATATAGTCTCTCTACTGTATATAGCCTCTCTACTGTATATAGCCTGTCTTTTTACTGTTGTTTTGATGTTTATTGTTTTTTTACTTACCTATTGTTCACCTAATACCTTTTTTTGCATTATTGGTTAGAGCCTGTAAGTAAGCATTTCACTGTAAGGTAATGTTGAATTCGGCACACATGACAAATAAACTTTGATTTGAATTTGATGAAGATACCGGTAGCTTCCAGCTTTTTAGGCTAACTTTCCTTGCTAGCCGACAGATGAATTCACTACCCGAGTACTCTGCTGATTTCAAAGCTGATTGTCACCAAAGACTTTATTCATTCACTTCGTCTCTCTCCTCACCAATTACTCAGTCACTTCTTCGGTCTCCCTCAACTCCTGTCTGGATTCCACGAGATTCCACAGTCATGTTCTGCCTCATGAATGACATCATTGCTTTCTTAAAGAGACAGCGCATACTTTTATTTAAAAACCAAAACATTATTGCTTCCTCTATGAAATGTTGTTGAGCAGTACAATTAAAAATATGTTCTCCTAGCAGTTTGCCAATATAATATGTCCTAAATGTAAGGGATTGTTTGTCATCGGTAGCCCCGTGAAATGAGCTAAAACAAGCTGAAAAACTCAACGCAAGACACACACACCTATTGAATAATATGCATTCACCTCTATTACCGAATAGACCTAGGCTACATCTTGATTTACCACTCCAGTAAATTATTATTATTTTTGTTGTTTTGTAGTTAGATTGGTCAAAACAAAGTCAAATTGATTGAATGATTGTATAATTGATTAATGAATGTATACAGGGCTGTCACAAAAAAATAAAAACGTTTTGATTGATATTGAACTCAAAAGATACCCAACAATTAAATAGAGCAGTAGATGAGTTTATCTGTCTGGACCAAGTGCCATTCTGTGACCTTGGCTAATACGCCTTATTTTTTTGGGGGGGGTGTATCGCGATACTAAACCTGACATCAGTATCGAAGTCAAAATTCTGATATCGTAACAACACTAATGTGTGTGTTTGCATGTGCAAGTTAATTGTGTGTTAGCCAGACTGATGGGTGTAAAGTTAACTGTGTGTTAGCCAGACTGATGGGTGTAAAGTTAGCTGTGTGTTAGTCAAACTGATGGGTGTAAAGTTAACTGTGTGTTAGCCAGACTGATGGGTGTAAAGTTAACTGTGTGTTAGTCAGACTGATGGGTGTAAAGTTAACTGTGTGTTAGCCAGACTGATGGGTGTACAGTTAACTGTGTGTAAGCCAGACTGATGGGTGTAAAGTTAACTGTGTGTTAGCCAGACTGATGGGTGTAAAGTTAACTGTGTGTAAGCCAGACTGATGGGTGTAAAGTTAACTGTGTGTAAGCCAGACTGATAGTTGCAAAGTTAACTGTGTGTTAGCCAGACTGATGGGTGTAAAGTTAACTGTGTGTTAGCCAGACTGATGGGTCTACAGCTCGGCATTCAACACCATAGTACCCTCCAAGCTCGTCATCAAGCTCGAGACCCTGGGTCTCGACCCCGCCCTGTGCAACTGGGTACTGGACTTCCTGACGGGCCGCCCCCAGGTGGTGAGGGTAGGCAACAACATCTCCTCCCCGCTGATCCTCAACACTGGGGCCCCACAAGGTTGCGTTCTGAGCCCTCTCCTGTACTCCCTGTTCACCCACGACTGCGTGGCCACGCACGCCTCCAACTCAATCATCAAGTTTGCGGACGACACAACAGTGGTAGGCTTGATTACCAACAACGATGAGACGGCCTACAGGGAGGAGGTGAGGGCCCTCGGAGTGTGGTGTCAGGAAAACAACCTCACACTCAACATCAACAAAACTAAGGAGATGATTGTGGACTTCAGGAAACAGCAGAGGGAACACCCCCCTATCCACATCGATGGAACAGTAGTGGAGAGGGTAGCAAGTTTTAAGTTCCTCGGCATACACATCACAGACAAACTGAATTGGTCCACTCACACGGACAGCGTCGTGAAGAAGGCGCAGCAGCGCCTCTTCAACCTCAGGAGGCTGAAGAAATTTGGCTTGTCACCAAAAGCACTCACAAACTTCTACAGATGCACAATCGAGAGCATCCTGGCGGGCTGTATCACCGCCTGGTATGGCAACTGCACCGCCCTCAACCGTAAGGCTCTCCAGAGGGTAGTGAGGTCTGCACAACGCATCACCGGGGGCAAACTACCTGCCCTCCAGGACACCTACACCACCCGATGTCACAGGAAGGCCATAAAGATCATCAAGGACATCAACCACCCGAGCCACTGCCTGTTCACCCCGCTATCATCCAGAAGGCGAGGTCAGTACAGGTGCATCAAAGCTGGGACCGAGAGACTGAAAAACAGCTTCTATCTCAAGGCCATCAGACTGTTAAACAGCCACCACTAACACTGAGTGGCTGCTGCCAACACACTGACACTGACTCAACTCCAGCCACTTTAATAATGGGAATTGATGGGAAATGATGTAAATATATCACTAGCCACTTTAAACAATGCTATCTTATATAATGTTACTTACCCTACATTATTCATCTCATATGCATACGTATATACTGTACTCTATATCATCGACGGTATCCTTATGTAATACATGTATCACTAGCCACTTTATACTATACTATGCCACTTTGTTTACATACTCATCTCATTTGTACATACTGTACCCGATACCATCTACTGTATCTTGCCTATGCTGCTCTGTACCATCACTCATTCATATATCCTTATGTACATATTCTTTATCCCCTTACACTGTGTACAAGACAGTAGTTTTGGAATTGTTAGTTAGATTACTTGTTATTACTGCATTGTCGGAACTAGAAGCACAAGCATTTCGCTACACTCGCATTAACATCTGCTAACCATGTGTATGTGACAAATAAAAATTTATTTGATTTGATTTGATTTGATTTGATTTGTAAAGTTAACTGTGTGTAAGCCAGACTGATGGGTGTAAAGTTAACTGTGTGTTAGCCAGACTGATGGGTGTAAAGTTAACTGTGTGTTAGCCAGACTGATGGGTGTAAAGTTAACTGTGTGTAAGCCAGACTGATGGGTGTAAAGTTAACTGTGTGTAAGCGTGCCAAATAGCGCTCCGTCAGACATTCGCTGGTGGGATGAACTACTCCTCTCATTCTATATTATTACTGGCATATTCAATACTGAAGCAAATATTTTAACTTCTGTCCTCCAAGTTCTCTGTGTATTTCACTAGTTGTTTTTGCAATAAGAAACTGTTCTTAAAGGAACAATCTGCAGTTCAAAGTAAAACAAGCTTTTATTTTGGGTTCTGATCGGGTGCGACAGTTGAACTAAGCTCATTCATAATATTCTTCGAGAATCAATGGATAAATATTATTCATTTAAATGTCAAAAAATGGAAGTAGCAATCACAGATTGCCCCTCTAATTGACTTGGATAAATATTGTATAAAGGTTAAATAAATAAAATATGAATTCAGACAGTTGATCTCTTGACCAAGCTAATAAAATATTCATTCTGACAGTTGATCTCTTGACCAAGCTAATAAAATATTCATTCTGACAGTTGATCTCTGACCTAGCTAATAAAATATGAATTCAGACAGTTGATCTCTTGATCATTCCTTCTCTGACCTAGCTAATAAAATATGAATTCAGACAGTTCATCTCTTGATCATTCCTTCTCTGACCTAGCTAATAAAATATGAATTCAGACAGTTCATCTCTTGATCATTCCTTCTCTGACCTAGCTAATAAAATATGAATTCAGACAGTTGATCTCTTGACCTAGCTAATAAAATATGAATTCAGACAGTTGATCTCTTGATCATTCCTTCTCTGACCTAGCTAACAGTCTCTGTTTTACGTGTTCTGGCTGACTGAGGGTTGTGTTTTACCTTCACAAAGAACTGTTAGGAAAGAGTGAGGTCACTCAGCAACAGCGATAGTTCCATCAGTAAAGGTCAAACTGGTGGGAATGCTGACATAAAGACGGTTTAACGCGTGTACGGGGAAACTAGCCCTCACAGTTAAGAGTAAGGGCCTCTCTCTATTCAATCAGTATCGCCGACATGAGCGGAGACCGCGTTCTCGTTAAACGCTGCTCATGTCGGCTCAATTGGAAATGACCTTCACATTTGAACCACAGCTGGTCGTGTTCTCCAGGTAAGAGTTATTCTTGAGATGTACATGTCTCTACTCTAACAGTCTGGTGTGTGTGAGGACTAGGACCTGAAGCTAACAGTCTGGTATGTGAGGACTAGGACCTGAAGCTAACAGTCTGGTGTGTGTGAGGACTAGGACCTGAAGCTAACAGTCTGGTGTGTGAGGACTAGGACCTGAAGCTAACAGTCTGGTATGTGAGGACTAGGACCTGAAGCTAACAGTCTGGTATGTGAGGACTAGGACCTGAAGCTAACAGTCTGGTATATGTGAGGACTAGGACCTGAAGCTAACAGTCTGGTGTGTGAGGACTAGGACCTGAAGCTAACAGTCTGGTGTGTGAGGACTAGGACCTGAAGCTAACAGTCTGGTATGTGAGGACTAGGACCTGAAGCTAACAGTCTGGTATGTGAGGACTAGGACCTGAAGCTAACAGTCTGGTATGTGAGGACTAGGACCTGAAGCTAACAGTCTGGTATGTGAGGACTAGGACCTGAAGCTAACAGTCTGGTGTGTGTGAGGACTAGGACCTGAAGCTAACAGTCTGGTGTGTGTGAGGACTAGGACCTGAAGCTAACAGTCTGGTGTGTGAGGACTAGGACCTGAAGCTAACAGTCTGGTATGTGAGGACTAGGACCTGAAGCTAACAGTCTGGTGTGTGAGGACTAGGACCTGAAGCTAACAGTCTGGTGTGTGAGGACTAGGACCTGAAGCTAACAGTCTGGTATGTGTGAGGACTAGGACCTGAAGCTAACAGTCTGGTATGTGAGGACTAGGACCTGAAGCTAACAGTCTGGTGTGTGAGGACTAGGACCTGAAGCTAACAGTCTGGTGTGTGAGGACTAGGACCTGAAGCTAACAGTCTGGTATGTGAGGACTAGGACCTGAAGCTAACAGTCTGGTGTGTGAGGACTAGGACCTGAAGCTAACAGTCTGGTATGTGAGGACTAGGACCTGAAGCTAACAGTCTGGTATGTGAGGACTAGGACCTGAAGCTAACAGTCTGGTATGTGTGAGGACTAGGACCTGAAGCTAACAGTCTGGTGTGTGAGGACTAGGACCTGAAGCTAACAGTCTGGTATGTGTGAGGACTAGGACCTGAAGCTAACAGTCTGGTATGTGTGAGGACTAGGACCTGAAGCTAACAGTCTGGTATGTGAGGACTAGGACCTGAAGCTAACAGTCTGGTATGTGAGGACTAGGACCTGAAGCTAACAGTCTGGTATGTGTGAGGACTAGGACCTGAAGCTAACAGTCTGGTGTGTGAGGACTAGGACCTGAAGCTAACAGTCTGGTATGTGAGGACTAGGACCTGAAGCTAACAGTCTGGTGTGTGAGGACTAGGACCTGAAGCTAACAGTCTGGTGTGTGAGGACTAGGACCTGAAGCTAACAGTCTGGTGTGTGAGGACTAGGACCTGAAGCTAACAGTCTGGTGTGTGAGGACTAGGACCTGAAGCTAACAGTCTGGTGTGTGAGGACTAGGACCTGAAGCTAACAGTCTGGTGTGTGAGGACTAGGACCTGAAGCTAACAGTCTGGTGTGTGAGGACTAAGACCTGAAGCTAACAGTCTGGTATGTGAAGACTAGGACCTGAAGCTAACAGTCTGGTGTGTGAGGACTAGGACCTGAAGCTAACAGTCTGGTGTGTGAGGACTAGGACCTGAAGCTAACAGTCTGGTGTGTGAGGAAAAACTCTACGTTTTGAATCCAGTGTTATTATGTATGTCAGTTCATAAACTGATATTTAAAAATGTAAATAAATTACTATATTTGTGTGTAACCATAGTATTTGTTTTAATAATTGTTCTGTCCTTTTCTGGTGGATTAAACTGAAATTGCAACCAGCTTTCTATGTTTTAAAAATAGTGATATTTTGTAGATTATTTCATTTTCAAATAACCGAAAGTGAGAGGTTGTAATCTGAATGAAGGGGAAAAGGCCATTCTTGAACACGGGGTGAGCCGTTCTTAATAATCTGATAGAGAACCAGTTCAGATTTCACTATAGCTTTGGTATGACTGAAGCCTTTAGTGAGAGGTCTGTTTTAATATTTAATCATTTCTGCCCTCTGAATTCATATTCATTATATAAACAGGCCATTTAAATTTGTCTTGCTTGCCGTTCCAAATAAAGTGGAATATTTTGTGCTCATATAATTAAAAAAACAATTCATCAGCTGTAAAGTGAAGGTTTATTTACTTATAGCAGTTTGAAGACTACTCTCTCTCTCCACAGACTCAATTCTTACAACCCCACTGCTTTTACATGGTGGAAGCTCCCTCCCTCAATCTGTCTCTCTCTCCCTCCCTCAATCTCTCCATCCCTCCCTCAATCTGTCTCTCCATCCCTCCCTCAATCTGTCTCTCCATCCCTCCCTCAATCTGTCTCTCTCTCCCTCCCTCAATCTCTCCATCCCTCCCTCAATCTGTCTCTCCATCCCTACCTCAATCTGTCTCTCCATCCCTACCTCAATCTGTCTCTCCATCCCTACCTCAATCTGTCTCTCTATCCCTCCCTCAATCTGTCTCTCCATCCCTACCTCAATCTGTCTCTCTATCCCTCCCTCAATCTGTCTCTCTATCCCTGCCTCAATCTGTCTCTCTCTCCCTCCCTCAATCTGTCTCCCTATCCCTCCCTCAATCTGTCTCTCCATCCCTGCCTCAATCTGTCTCTCTCTCCCTCCCTCAATCTGTCTCTCTATCCCTCCCTCAATCTGTCTCTCCCTCCCTCAATCTGTCTCTCCATCCCTCCCTCAATCTGTCTCTCCATCCCACCCTCAATCTGTCTCTCCATCCCTCAATCTGTCTCTCCATCCCTCCCTCAATCTGTCTCTCTCTCCCTCCCTCAATCTGTCTCTCTCTCCCTCCCTCAATCTGTTTCTCTCTCCCTCCCTCAATCTGTCTCTCTCTCCCTCCCTCAATCTGTTTCTCTCTCCCTCCCTCAATCTGTCTCTCCATCCCTCCCTCAATCTGTCTCTCTCTCCCTCCCTCAATCTCTCTCTCTCCCTCCCTCAATCTCTCTCTCTCCCTCCCTCCCTCAATCTGTCTCTCTCTCCCTCCCTCAATCTGTCTCTCCATCCCTCCCTCAATCTGTCTCTCCATCCCTCCCTCAATCTGTCTCTCCATCCCTGCCTCAATCTGTCTCTCCATCCCTCCCTCAATCTGTCTCTCCATCCCTCCCTCAATCTGTCTCTCCATCCCTCCCTCAATCTGTCTCTCCATCCCTCCCTCAATCTGTCTCTCTCTCCCTCCCTCAATCTGTCTCTCCATCCCTCCCTCAATCTGTCTCTCTCTCCCTCCCTCAATCTGTCTCTCCATCCCTCCCTCAATCTGTCTCTCCATCCCTGCCTCAATCTGTCTCTCCATCCCTCCCTCAATCTGTCTCTCCATCCCTACCTCAATCTGTCTCTCTCTCCCTCCCTCAATCTCTCCATCCCTCCCTCAATCTGTCTCTCCATCCCTCCCTCAATCTGTTTCTCTCTCCCTCCCTCAATCTGTCTCTCCATCCCTCCCTCAATCTGTCTCTCCATCCCTCCCTCAATCTGTCTCTCCATCCCTACCTCAATCTGTCTCTCCATCCCTGCCTCAATCTGTCTCTCTCCCCCTCCCTCAATCTGTCTCTCTCTCCCTCCCTCAATCTGTCTCTCTCTCCCTCCCTCAATCTGTCTCTCCATCCCTCCCTCAATCTGTCTCTCCATCCCTCCCTCAATCTGTCTCTCCATCCCTGCCTCAATCTGTCTCTCTCCCCCTCCCTCAATCTGTCTCTCTCCCCCTCCCTCAATCTGTCTCTCTCTCCCTCCCTCAATCTGTCTCTCTCCCTCCCTCAATCTGTCTCTCTCTCCCTCCCTCAATATGTCTCTCCATCCCTCCCTCAATCTGTCTCTCTCTCCCTCCCTCAATCTGTCTCTCTCTCCCTCCCTCAATCTGTCTCTCTCTCCCTCCCTCAATCTGTCTCTCTCTCCCTCCCTCAATCTGTCTCTCTATCCCTCAATCTCTCTCTCTATCCCTCAATCTCTCTCTCTATCCCTCAATCTGTCTCTCTATCCCTCAATCTCTCTCTCTATCCCTCAATCTGTCTCTCTATCCCTCAATCTCTCTCTTCCTCGCTCCCTCAATCTCTCTCTCTTCCTCGATCTCTCTCTCTTCCTCGATCTCTCTCTATCCCTCAATCTGTCTCTCTATCCCTCGCTCTCTCTATCCCTCAATCTCTCTCTCTATCCCTCGATCTCTCTCTCATCCTCGATCTCTATCTCTCAATCTCTCTCTTCCTCAATCTCTCTCTCTTCCTCAATCTGTCTCTCTATCCCTCGCTCTCTATCTCTATCCCTCGATCTCTCTCTATCCCTCGATCTGTCTCTCTATCCCTCGCTCTCTCTCTCTTCCTCAATCTCTCTCTCTCTTCCTCAATCTCTCTCGCTCTCTTCCTCGATCTCTCTCTCGTCCTTGATCTTTCTCTCTTCCTCGATCTCTCTCTCTTCCTCACTCTCTCTCTCAATCCCTCAATCTCTCTCTCTTCCTCGATCTCTCTCTCTCCCTCATTCTCTCTTTATCCCTTGATCTCTCTCTCTTCCTCGATCTCTCTCTTCCTCGCTCTCTCTATCCCTCTCTCTCTCTCTTCCTCGATCTCTCTCTATCCCTCTCTCTCTCTCTCTTCCTCGATCTCTCTCTCTTCCCTGATCTCTCTCTCCCTCGCTCTCTCTATCCCTCGATCTCTCTCTCTTCCTCGCTCTCTCTCTTTTCCTAGCTCTCTCTTCCTCGCTCTCTCTCGATCCCTCGCTCTCTCTCTCTCTTCCTCGCTCTCTCTCATCCTCGATCTCTCTCTCTTCCTCGATCTCTCTCTGTTACTCGCTCTCTCTCTCTTCCTCACTCTCTCTATCCCTCGCTCTCTCCTCTTCCTCCTCTCTCTCTAGCCTTCTCTTAATTCCTCTTTTCTCTTTGTATCCCTGACACATCTCTATCCTTCTGTCTATCTCTGTCCCCCTCTCTATCACTTTCTCAAACTGTCTCTATCCTTCTGTCTCTCTGTCTCCCTCTCTATCACTCATTCTCCCTCCCTTCTTCCCTCTCTCCCTCGATCTGTCCCTCGCTCTCTATCTCTTCCTCGATCTCTCTCTTCCTCAATCTCTCTCTCTTCCTCGATCTCTCTCTCTTCAATTCAAGGGCTTTATTGGCATGGGAAACGTGTTAACATTGCCAAAGCAAGTGAGGTAGATAATATATAAAGTGAATATATCAAGTGAAATAAACAATACAAATTAACAGTAAACATTACACATACAGAAGTTTCAAATCAATAAAGACATTACAAATGTCATGTTATATATATATATATACAGTGTTTTAACAGTGTACAAATGGTTAAAGGACACAAGATAAAATAAATAAGCATAAATATGGGTTGTATTTACAATGGTGTTTGTTCTTCACTGGTTGCCCTTTTCTTGTGGCAACAGGTCACAAATCTTGCTGCTGTGATTGCGCACTGTGGAATTTCACCCATTAGATATGGGAGTTTGTTTGTTTTCGAATTCTTTGTGGATCTGTTTTCGAATTCTTTGTGGATCTGTGTAATCTGAGGGACATATGTATCTCTAATATGGTCAAACGTTGGACAGGAGGTTAGGAAGTGCAGCTCAGCTTCCACCTCATTTTGTGGGCAGTGAGCACATAGCCTGTCTTCTCTTGAGAACCATGTCTGCCTACGGCAGCCTTTCTCAATAGCAAGGCTATGCTCACTAAGTCTGTACATAGTCAAAGCTTTCCGTAAGTTTGGGTCAGTCACAGTGGACAGGTATTCTACCACTGTGTACCCTCTGTTTAGGGCCAAACAGCATTCTAGTTTGCTCTGTTTTTTTGTTAATTCTTTCCAATGTGTCAAGTAATTATCTTTTTGTTTTCTCATGATTTGGTTGGGTCTAATTGTGCTGCTTTCCTCTCTCTCTATCCCTCGCTCTCTCTCTCTCTTCCTCAATCTCTCTCTCTTCCTCGCTCTCTTGGCCATAGTGGAGTTTGGAGTGTGACTGTTTGAGGTTGTGGACAGGTGTCTTTTATACTGATAACAAGTTCAAACAGGTGCCTCTTAAAGAAGAAGTTACAGGTCTGTGAGAGCCAGAAATCTTGCTTGTTTGTAGGTGACCAAATACTTATTTTCCACCATAATTGGCAAATAAATTCATAAAAAATCCTACAATGTGATTTTCTGGAATTGTTTTCTAATTTTGTCTGTCATAGTTGAAGTGTACCTATGATGGAAATTACAGGCCTCTCTCATCTTTTTAAGTGGGAGAACTTGCACAATTGGGGGCTGACTAAATACTTTTTTGCCCTACTGTATGTTGAAGAGGGTGGGGCTTAAGCTGCATCCCTGTCTCACCCCACGGCCCCGTGGAAAGAATTGTGTGTTTTTTGCCAATTTCAACAGCACACTTGTTGTTTGAAATCAACAAAGCATGAGAAGACTTTGCCTCTGTTTTGTTTTGTTTGTCAATTAGGGTGTGCAGGGTGAATACGTGGTCTGTCATACTGTAATTTGGTAAAAAGCCAATTTGACATTTGCTCAGCACATTGTTTTCACTGCGAATGCACTAGTCTGTTAATGATAATGGAGAGGATTTTCCCAAGGTTGTGGTTGACGCATATCAAATTTGTCTCCACTTTGGGGTGATCATTCATTGGTTCCAAATATTGGGGAAGCTAAGGACGATGTTAAAGAGTTTTAGTATAGCCAGTTGGAATTTGTTGTCTGTATATTTGATCATTTCATTGAGGATACCATCAACACCACCGGCCTTTTTGGGTTGGAGGGTTTGTATTTTGTCCTGTAGTTCATTCAAGGTAATTGGAGAATCCAGTGGGTTCTGGTAGTCTTCAATTGTTGATTCTAAGATTTGTATTTGATCATGTTTTTGCTTTTTGTTCTTTGTTATAGAGCCAAAAAGATTGGAGAAGTGGTTTACCCATATATCTCTGTTTTAGATAGATAACGCTTCGTGTTGATGTTTGTTTAGTGTTTTCCAATTTTCCCAGAAGTAGTTAGAGTCTAGGGATTCTCTCTCTGTCTCTATCCCCCTCTGTCTCTATCTCTATCCCTCTCTCTGTCTCTATCCCCCTCTCTCTCTGTCTCTATCCCTCTTTCTCTATCCCTCTCTCTGTCTCTATCCCTCTTTCTCTATCCCCCTCTCTCTCTATCCCTTTCTCTCTGTCTCTATCCCCCCCTCTCTCTATCCTTTTCTCTCTGTCTATCCCTCTCTCTGTCTATCCCTCTCTCTCTATCCCTTTCTCTCTCTCTCTACCCCTCTCTCTCTATCCCTTTCTCTCTCTCTCTACCCCTCTCTCTCTGTCTCTATCCCCCTCTCTCTCTATCTCTATCCCTCTCTGTCTCTATCCCTCTTTCTCTATCCCTCTCTCTGTCTCTATCCCTCTTTCTCTATCCCCCTCTCTCTCTATCCCTTTCTCTCTGTCTCTATCCCCCCCTCTCTCTATCCTTTTCTCTCTGTCTATCCCTCTCTCTCTATCCCTTTCTCTCTCTCTCTACCCCTCTCTCTCTATCCCTTTCTCTCTCTCTCTACCCCTCTCTCTCTGTCTCTATCCCCCTCTCGCTCTCTCTCTCTCTGTCTCTATCCCCCCCTCTCTCTCCTCTCTCTCTGTCTCTATCCCCCTCTCTCTCTCTCTCTCTCTCTCTCTGTCTCTATCCCCCCCTCTCTCTCCTCTCTCTCTGTCTCTATCCCCCTCTCTCTCTCTCTTTCTCTGTCCTCTCTCTCTCAGCAGCACATTATCATCATACATGCACCCGAAATAAGAGCAGATTACACGTTAAAGAAAAAATAATTCAATATTTATTTGCTGTATAAACATCTTGCGTTGTTTTCCACATAACTATACAGTACATAGGTTTAACATCGTTCGACATCAGGAAGTATCAACTGCCCTGCTGACAGTTTAATGCACAGCGTCTTATATACAGCATACATAGAAACAGCTATTGAACGGGCAGGAAGCTGTTACAAGATGCAGAAGATGCATTGTCAAAAAAAATCCCTGAAAATTCCCTCAGTGAGGTAAGATACAGAGCCTTCAGAAAGCATCCAAACCCATTGACTTATTCCCACATGTTGTTGTGTGACAGCCTGAATTCACAATGGATTAAAAAAATATATATAATTCTTACCCATCTACACACAATTACCCATAATGACAAAGTGAAAACATGTTTTTTTAGAAATTTTTGCAAATGTATTGAAAATGAAATATCCCATTTACATAAGTATTAGCACACCCGTGGCAGTGATTGCAGCTGTAAGTCTCTTAAGAGATTTGCACACCTGGATTGTACAATATTTGCACATTTTTATTTTTTGTAATTCTTCAAGCTTTGTCAAATTGGTTGTTGATCATTGCTGGACAGCCATTTTCGTGTCTTGTCATAGACTTTCAAGCAGATTTAAGTCAAAAACTGCAACTCAGCCACTCAGGTCCATTGAATGTTGTCTTGTAGATTTGACCTTAGGTTATTGTCCTGCTGAAAGGTGAATTCATCTCCCAGTATCTGGTGGAAAGCAGACTGAACCAGGTTTTCCTCTAGGATTTTGCCTGTGGTTAATTCTATTCTGTTTAATTTTATCAATTTTTTTTTAAATATATATATTTTTAAGTGCCCATGACAAGCATACCCATACAATGATGCAGCCACCACCACTATATATGAAGCGTCTCAACGATGGATTTGTCCCAGCACTTTTGTGTTCATGGCAAAAAGTGAAGTGAATTGTCACATTTTTTGTTGCAGTATTACTTTAGTGCCTTGTTACAAACAGGATGCATGTTTTGGAATATGTTTTATTCTGTACAGGTTTCCTTCTTTTCACTCTGTCATTTAGGTTAGTATTGTGGAGTAACTACAATGTCGTTGATCCCTCCTCGGTTTTCTCCCGTCACAGCCATTTAAACTCTGTAAACTGTTTTAAAGTCACCATTGGCCTCATGGTGAAATCTCTGAGCAGTTTCCTTCCTCTCCGGCAACTGAGTTAGGAAGGACGCCCGTATCTTTGTAGTGACTGGGTGGATTGATACACCATACAAAGTGTAATTAATAACTTCACCATGCTCAAAGGGATATTCAATGTCTGCAGTAGGTGCCCTTCTCTCTAATTCCACTTTGACATTATTGTGGGTAGGCCAGTGACACAAAATCTTAATTTAATAAAATGTTAAATTCAGGCCGCAACACAACAAAATGTGGAAAAAGTCAAGGGGTGTGAATACTTTGTGAAGGCACTGTAAACATTCACTTCCGTTCTTCTCCTCTTTTCCCTGGCCTCTCTCACTCCCTCCATCTCACGGATCCAACACACTCTTAGGTCTATGCCCCAAATTGCACCCTATTCCCTATATAGTGCACTAATTTTGACCTGTTTGAAACTTGGTCTAAAGTAGTGCACTATATATAGGGAATAGGGTGCAATTTGGAACGCATGCTTAGTTAACAGGAAGAAGCTACAATAAAATGTCACAACAAAAAATACAAATATTCTTGTGTTTTGTCAAATATACAAACAGAGAAAAACACTTAGTCATTAACACATGAAGCAGCTTGAAATCAACGATTTTCTCTTAAAAAAAACTTCGGCACTGAAATAAATTTCAACCCTAGGGTGTAACGTACCTCTGTGTCCCAAATTGCACCCTATTCCCTATATAGTACACTACTTTAGACCAGAGCCCTATGGCACCCTATTCCCTACATAGTGCACTACTTTAGACCAGAGCCCTATGGCACCCTATTCCCTACATAATGCACTACTTTAGACCAGAGCCCTATGGCACCCTATTCCCTACATAATGCACTATTTTAGACCAGAGCCCTATGGCACCCTATTCCCTACATAATGCACTATTTTAGACCAGAGCCCTATGGCACCCTATTCCCTACATAATGCACTATTTTAGACCAGAGCCCTATGGAGGCATCGTCAAGAAGTAGCGCACTATAAAGTGTGCGATTTGGGACGACGTGTGATCGACTTGTCCACATTTCCTTATGGTTGTGACTGGGTTCAGACTCCAAACTGATAAAGTCCTATCGAGCATATGTAAAAAAAAAAAAAAAAACTCATTATCATCTGGAATAATGCTATATATTATATTCCGGAGAAACAACTTTGCATATCGGCTTTAAGATATAATATATTGAAAGGCCACAGGAATTAGACAGATAGGATAGAGCACATTATCAAAAACAAAACTAAAATCACTGAAGAAGAAAAGAAAAGTCATTTGGATTTTAACGAGCTACGACAGATCCAGAATTACACTCAGATATAAGTGCAGGGTTTGTCTCCTGGCTCTGTAGCCTAGTCCCAGATATGTCCGTGTTATCGTTCCACTCCAATGGCTAAACATAGGACACGAGAGGATAAGGAGTGGAATGTTAGCACAAACAGACTGGCTCCCCGGGCTAGGTGTTGAGACGCAGCAAACAAACTGCTGTTATTAAGAAGAGCTTAGAGTCTTGTTTCACATGTGTATTAATAGGCATGTGTGAATTTAATTTTTAAAAAAACATATATATTTTTTTGCATATCCCAACTCTCCCTGAGACAACCCCAGAGAGTGGGGTCACGGCCAGGGTCTGCCAATATTAACAGCGACGACCCTGGAGCCATTAGGAGTAATGTGCTCAAGGGCACATCGACAGATGGTTCAAACTCCTAAGCCGACAGGGTGAACCAACGACCTTTCGGTTACTGGCCCAACGCTCTTGCTGCAAGGCTACCTATCACCGTATTAGCCTGGGTGCCAGTCTGTTTTTTGCTTTGTAGGAAACACATGTGTCTGGCTTGACAATGGAGTTGGTGTAACAGGCTTCCCTGTGCTCGCCTAACGGTATAGATTTCTTCCTCACACGGCCTCAGCTGGAGAGTAATGTTTACGAGGCTCACTCTGTTACACTGGCGAGATAACGCACAGATGTGGGACCCAGGCTAGCAAACCAAATGAAGCCCCTGTACTTTGGACACCCCAGACGAAGGAAAGGGAGCTTCAGTCCCAAAGCAGAGCGCTCCGTGGGTAACTTTTCCCCTAGGTACAGGTCTAGAATCAGCCTTCCCTATCCAAATCCTAACCTTAAACATTAGTGGAGAAATTGCTAAACTGACCCGAGATCAGTATTTAGGGGCAAATTCACCCGACAAAGAAAATACAAATCTAAGCAGTCAGCGATACAGCTGTATTCTGTATTTACGTGTCGAACTCTAATTCTAGAATTATTATTATTATTATGGTGAAAAACAGAGTAACACAAACAAATGTATAAAATACTGTTGATATAATACAACAGGGTAAAATAACCTCATCTGAAGACCCGTTGAAGACAAAAGGCCGAGACCCAAAAAAGGCAACCTATTCCCTAAAGAGTGCACTACTTTCGACCACAGTAGAGCACAAGAGGAGTGCACTTTATCGGGAATAGGGTGCTATTAGTTGTCCGTCATTTACATGTATATTTTTGATTTCTATTATCATTAAAAGGACAAAAGTTTATTTTTTATTTATATATATATATATATATACAACGATATTTCTAAAAGTGAGATACAAAGAGTATTGAACAGTCAATAATATAGAACGAGATGTATTATACGGTTATAGAATAAGGCCAGTGGAAAGCAACCCTGCTCTTTGTACCAGTCTCGTGTCACAAGAAAAGGTTTCCAGTAACCTTTCCCCCCAACATTCCCAGGTTTCCCCCCCCCCCCCAGAATTCCTGGTTGGAGATTCACGTAAATCAGGAGCAAATAAAACAGGAAACACAGGAATCCTCCAACCAGGAAAACCTTAGCTACATACTGTGTGCCGCTGTATGTTATCAGCTACAGCTTATAACCTGTTATAAGAGCTTACAACATCTCTATACTTGACAGACAGCAGTAATAGTAGTTAAAAAAAACAGTTCTCGTCGTTCCGACTTCCAGCTGGTATATAAACAACATCCAACAAACTCTCAAATAGCCTGGGTACCCGTCTGTTTGTGCAATATCATTCCAGCTGTCATTCCCACTTGTCATGCCAAACAAGAGACAAGGAGTGAAATGATATTGCACAAATAGACTGGTAGCCAGGCCCACCTCCACAACCTCTTCCTCGGGTAGTCACCTGCACACCACTATTGGACAACACACAGTACTTTGTTCATGTATAGAGCATAACAGAATATATCATTTACCTTATATTTTATTCATAAAGTAATAATTTAGTGTAATGTAATATAATATTCATAATATCGCCACGGCTTGCGGGGGGGGGGGGGGGGGGGTGAATCGACCCAGGATTTAAAACTCTCGGAGAGGAAGTGAGGTTCTTTGCCGAGACAAAACAGATCCATGACTTCGTCCCCAAAATGGCACCCTATTCACTATGTAGTCCACTAGTTTTGACCAGAGCCTTATGGGTCCTAGTCAAAAGTAGTGCACGATATAGGGAATGTGGTGCCATTTTGGATGCGGACCCATCTTTTCATATGCAGTTAAGGAACAATACGCTTCACCCAGCCAATCCCAGCCCACAACATGGCCAGACCAGCTGCAGGAGCTAGTCTCTGCCTAGGACTGTCTCTACACTACACCATCTCTGTGCTAGTCTCTCCCTCTCTCCTCCCTCTCCCCTTCTTTTTGAATCTATCTTTCTCCAGAGTACTAGTTTATGTGCCTAGAAGTGATATAGGCTTCACCACTGTGCAAACTGCATTAGATCATCGTTACAAACATAGACAACAACAAAAAAAATACAAAAAACAACCAGAATATTATGAAAAGTACATTTCTCTTGGTCTGTTTTGTCTTTAGTTATAGAGTCTCCTTTCGATGTTCAAGTGCTTCTGTTTCTGGTTTTGGACAGGTACGATTCTCGTAGTAGTAGGAGACATACAGTATGTCCATACATATGTGTCTAAATGTATACAAATATACAAATGTATGTAGACATACATTAGTACTTGTACATGTTATATGCATCACTTGAACATACTTGTGTTTGTGTTAAAAAATATCTTTGTTTTAAATAAAAATTTAAAAAATCCAAACCTACACTCAGTAGGGTGAGATCACCTCCGTAAAGATGACCCCCAGACACTGCAACACATTGGCACCATCTTCGTCATTCAGTAGGGTGAGATCACCCCCGTAAAGGTGACCCCCCCCCCAGACACTGCAACACATTGGCACCATTATCATCAGGAGGTTGTTGACGAGGTCGTCTCCCAAGAGGACAACAATAAATGAATGACTGGAGCAGATACACAATTTGTTTTCTGTCTTTGTATGACAACACTCTGTGTTCTGTTCTTCTATGTTCTGCTCTTCTATGTTCTTCTCTGTTCTGTTCCTTCTATGTTCTGTTCTTCTCTGTTCTGTTCTTCTCTGTTCTGTTCTTCTCTGTTCTGCTCTTCTATGTTCTGTTCTTCTCTGTTCTGCTCTTCTATGTTCTGTTCTTCTATGTTCTGTTCTTCTATGTTCTGTTCTTCTATGTTCTGTTCTTCTCTGTTCTGTTCTTCTCTGTTCTGCTCTTCTATGTTCTGCTCTTCTATGTTCTGTTCTTCTCTGTTCTGCTCTTCTATGTTCTGTTCTACAGCGTAGCATGTCTCAGTCTACTCCTAGCACTTCCTCTTTCCTTAGACAACAAAAAAAACAGGCTGTTCCAAAGGCAAGATGACAAGCTTCCCAAACCACTGAGGAGAGGAGACAGGGCTTCTTCCTCTTCCTCTTCCTGTCAACCCTCTGAGAGACCAACAGAGCTCTACAAGCCAAGCAGACTTCCATTTGGCCTCTGATCTGTCCCTGTCCACGCACCGTCAGTCCACCATCCCAGGCTATATGCTGTCAAAGCCAGCCAGCCAATCTCTGAAGAGAAGAGAAAAACATTCACATCCAAGATGGCTGCTCAAGTCCCGCCCCCCCCCCCCACCACCCCTTCATGTAGATTCCAGCGTGTCGAGCTGGAACACGTTGTGATTGGTTGGCGTGGTGAAAAACAGTTGGTCATTGGTGGAGGAACGGTTGTCACACGGGCTATTGAGCCCCAATGTTCTCTCAAAATCCAAGAGCTGACCCATGAAGTTGAAGTTGGGTGAGATGTTGGACTTCTTCTGTTTCACAAAGTCGTACGCGTCGTTGAGCGACAGGTTGAGCTTCTGCATCAGGTAGGCCACGGTTACCGTTACCGAGCGACTGATCCCTGCCAGGCAGTGCACCAGGATACCACACTTTTTGGAACGGGCTTCGTCTGGAGGGGTTAGAGAAAAGATAGAGGTACAGATTAGTTTTATGTGTTGGAGACGCAACACCATTTAGAGATACACCAACTCCACCTCTGGTTTCAGGAGTTTATAATGAGGGAACAGCTACACCAACTCCACCTCTCTGGTTTCTAGAGTTTATAATGAGGGAACAGCTACACCAACTCCACCTCTCTGGTTTCTAGAGTTTATAATGAGGGAACAGCTACAACAACTCCACCTCTCTGGTTTCTAGAGTTTATAATGAGGGAACAGCTACAACAACTCCACCTCTCTGGTTTCTAGAGTTTATAATGAGGGAACAGCTACAACAACTCCACCTCTCTGGTTTCAGGAGTTTATAATGAGAGAGAAGCTACAACAACTCCACCTCTCTGGTTTCAGGAGTTTATAATGAGAGAACAGCTACAACAACTCCACCAACAATTTCAAAGATGTTACTGAGTTACAGTTCATATAAGGAAACCAGTCAATTGAAATAAATTAATTAGGCCCTAATCAATGGATTTCACATGACTGGGCAGGGGAGCAGCCATGGGTGGGCCTGGGAGGGCATAGCCAGGATCAGCCAATCAGAACGAGTTTTTCTCCACAAAAGGGCTTTAATACAGACATAAATACTCCTCAGTTTCATCAGCTGTCTGGGTGGCTGGTCTCAGACAGGTGAAGAAGCCAGATGTGGAGGGTTGGCGTGGTTACACGTGGTCTGCTGTAAGGCTGGTTGGACGTACTGCCAAATTCTCTAAAACGACATTGAGTCGGCTTATGGTAGAGAAATGAACATTACATTCTCTGGCAGCAGCTCTGCTGGACATTCCTGCAGTCAGCATGCCAATTGCACGCTCCCTCAAAACTTGAGACATCCGTGGCATAGAGTTGTGTGACAAAGCTGAACATTTTAGAGAGGCCTTTTATTGTCCTGAGCACAAGGTGCACCTGTGTAATGATGATGCTGTTTAATCAGCAACGGTGAAATACTCACTAACTAGGATGTAAACAAATTGATGCACTAAATTTGAGAGAAATTAGCTTTATGTGCATCTGGAACATTTCAAGAATCTTTCATTTCAGCTCATGAAACAAGGGACCAATTATATTTTGTTCAGCATATATTGGGTTATTTTCATTTGTTGTTTTCCCCCTGCCAAGACGTTTCCTTTCGTTTGAAAGTCTGGAGCAGTGGTAACGCCACCTTTGGAGTGATGAATCACGCTTCACCAACTGGCAGTGCAACGGACAAATCTGGGTTTGGCAGATGCCAGGAGAACACTTCCTGCCCCAATGCACAGTGCCAACTGTAAAGTTTGGTGGAGGAGAAATACTGTTCTGGGGCTGTTTTTCATGGTTCGGGCCATTTAGTTCCAGTGAAGGGAAATATTAACACTACAGTATACATTGACATTCTAGACGATTCTATGCTTCCAACTTAGTGGCAACAGTTTGGGGAAGGCCCTTTCCTGTTTCAGCATGACAATGCCCCTGTGCACAAAGCGAGGTCCATACAGAAATGGATTGTCGAGATCGGTGTGGAAGAACTTGACTGGCCAGCACAGAGCCCTGACCTCAACCCCCATCAAACACCTTTGGGATGAAATGGAACGCTGACTGCGAGCCAGGCCTTATCGCCCAACATCAGTGCCCGACCTCACTAGTGCTCTTGGGCTGAATGGAAGCAAGTCCCCGCAGCAATGTTCCAACATCAAGTTGAAAGCCTTTCCCAGAAGAGTAAAGGCTGTCATAGCATAAAAGGGGGGGGGGACCAACTCCATATTAATGCCCATGATTTTGGAATGAGCTGTTGGATGAGCAGGTGTCCACATACATTTGGTCATGTAGTATATTTCCCCAAACGTTGAGGAGCAAACCCCGCTACCACCATTCCGGAGATCGACCAAGACCTTTTACATACTTCCTGACTCTGACTCGATCGTTTCACGTCATAGTGTATTTCTTAAATACGGCACTTTCAAAAACAAACAAGGCATCGGACATTCCAGAGCCAAACAAAAACTCCACATTCCCATGAAGCTGAAGAGGGGAAAACACTGGATATTCCTTGGGGATGGGAGAAGGTACGTCTAGTAGACTGATTACTGAAATACTGAAACTAACGTCAAATCGTCTGGTCTGAAATACTGTTACTAAAAATAAATAGTCTGAGCTGTAATATTGAAAGTCTAATCTCAAATATTGAAACTAAAAACAAATAATCTGATGTTAAATACTGAAATAGTCTGATCTGAAGTACTGAAATGTACTATGAAATTGCACATAACAACTCTAAGCAAAGCTCTCTGTTATTATCCCTTGTGTATAGTCGTGACTCAACTGTCGTGACTAACCAGTATTCCTACACCGTGTAGTGGGATTGAGTCAACAGACAAGAAAATCTTCTTGGGTTTTCTATTGATACTTCGAATACGAGTCTATATTGGTAGACATTGTGTTGTGCCTCTGAGTAAGTGAAGAGAAACTCTCTGAAAATAGTTATGCATCTCAAATAGCACCCTATTCCCTATATAGTGCACTACTTTAGACCAGAGCCCTATTCCCTATATAGTGCACTACTATAGACCAGGACCCTATATAGTGCACTACTATAGACCAGGACCCATAGGTAATAGGGTACCATTTGGGACTCATCCCAGGCGTGACCATGAGGAGGATATTAATAAACCTGTCTTGAATGTGGTATAAGCTTCCAAAAGGCTTTTCTCTCCTGCCAAATATCACTGTGATTTCATTTCTTTTCACAATGTGTTTCACTGTCATACACTAGAAGTGATTGTTGTTTTAATGTTAATGTTAATTCACGTTTAATGTTTCTTAATGAAGAGACATGGACCCTGAACAATAACAAGGAGACCCATAACGATCGTGCAGCTTTAAAATGGCTTCATAAAGCCTTCATAAACACTACACAAATGTGTTACAAAGCATCTATAACCGTTTGTTATGCTTTATAAAAGGGTTCATAAAATGTGGAATAACCGTGTGATATAACTTACTATGACAAACCTGTGCTTTATAAAGGGTGACATAAGCATTGCTTAGTAAAGGAGGCTTAACAAATCACTTATAACCCTGTCATTCTCATCTTGGTAGAGCATTGCAAAGTCAGGATATTGAATTCAACTCGCGGGACCAACCATAAGTAGGATTGCACAACCTCTTTCCATCTTGGGTGCATAGTCAATATTGGACGTGACCTCAACTTCCCCCACAATGCTGTGCTGCAGGGTGACACATACTCTAAAGTGCAGGAAAGGAAGGCCCAGAGTTCCCTCTGCTGCAGAGGATAAGTTCATTAGAGTTACCAGCCTCTGAAATTGCAGCTCCAAAAAAATGCTTCAGAGAGTTCAAGTAACAGACACATCTCAACGTCAACTGTTCAGAGGAGACTGTGTGAATCAGGCATTCGTGGTCAAATTGCTGCAAAGAAACCACTACTACAGGACACCAATAATAAGAAGAGACTTGCTTGGGCCAAGAAACACGAGCAATGGATGTTAGACTGGTGGAAATCTGTCTTTTGGTCTGATGAGTCCAAATTTTGGTTCCAACCGCCGTGTCTTTCTGAGACGCAGAGTAGGTGAATGGATGATCTCCGCATGTCTGGTTCCCAAGCATGGAGGAGGGGTGATGGTGCTTTGCTGGTGACACTGTCTGTGATTTATTAAGAATTCAAGGCACACTTAACCAGCATGGCTACCATAGCATTCTGCAGTGATACGCCATCTCATCTGGTTTCACTTAGCGGGACTATCAATTGTTTTTCAACAGGACAATGACCCAACACACCTCCAGGCTGTGTAAGGGCTATTTGACCAAGAAGGAGAGTGATGGAGTGCTGCATCAGATGACCTGGCCTCCACAATCACCCGACCTGAACCCAATTGAGATGGCTTGGGATGAGTTGGACCGCAGAGTGAAGGTAAAGCAGCCAACAAGTGCTCAGCATATGTGGGAACTCCTTAAAAACTGGCAAAGGGTGGCTACTTTAAATATCTCAAATATAAAATATATTTAGATTGGTTTAACACTTGTTTTGGTTACTACATGATTCCATGTGTGTTATTTCATAGTTTTGATGTCCTCACTATTATTCTACAATGTAGTAAAAATAAAAGAATAAACTGGAATGAGTAGGTGTGTCCAAACCTTTGACTGGTACTGTATAAGCCTGGGACATCAACCATTCTAAACTAGCCTTAATGGGAGTGACCATAGAATTCTATAGGAGTGACCTCACTGAGTAAAGGATTTGTCATCGTCACGAATAACACAGTTAAAAAGTCAGAATTATAACCCTGCCCATTTCCAAAATGTATCTTCTTAATATGTGATTTTAACCCCTAACCTAAAATCCACACCTTTTCTCCCCAATTTCATGATATCCAATTGGTAGTTACAGTCTCATCCCATCGCTGCAACTCCCGTACGAACTCGGGAGAGGCCAAGGTCGAGAGCCATGCGTCCTCCGAAACACGACCCTGCCAAGCCGCGCTGCTTCTTGACACGCTGCTTCTCTTAACGCGGAAGCCAGCCGCACCAATGTGTTGGAGGAAACACCGTACACCTGGCTACCGTGTCAGCGTGTATGCTCAGGGCCGGCCCGCCACAAGGAGTCGCTAGAGCGATGGGACAAGGACATCCCGGCCCGCCACAAGGTGTCGCTAGAGCGATGGGACAAGGACGTCCCGGCCAGCCAAAAAGGGTTTGGACGATTCTGGGCCAATTGTGCGACACAGCCTGGGATTGAACCAGGGTCTGTAGTGACGCCTCAAGCAATGCGATGCAGTGCCTTAGACCGCTGTGCCACTCGGGAGGCCCCACGAAGGCCAAGTTTGATGCATTGGTCCACCAGACCTTCCTTTGGGTGGAAGTGTCTGGGAATGAGATTCGTCGTAATGGGACTAACATGACTTCACTTTACAGCGTATTCCAATCCTTCACCACAACAGGTCACCCTTTATAAAGCACGTGTTTATATCACATTTGACCTTGGTGGTTACGTCACATTTGACCTTGGTGATTACGTCACATTTGACCTTGGTGATTACGTCACATTTGACCTTGGTGATTACGTCACATTTGACCTGGGTGGTTACGTCACATTTGACCTGGGTGGTTACGTCACATTTGACCTTGGTGATTACGTCACATTTGACCTTGGTGATTACGTCACATTTGACCTTGGTGGTTACGTCACATTTGACCTTGGTGGTTACGTCACATTTGACCTTGGTGGTTACGTCACATTTGACCTTGGTGGTTACGTCACATTTGACCTTGGTGATTACGTCACATTTGACCTTGGTGATTACGTCACATTTGACCTTGGTGATTACGTCACATTTGACCTGGGTGATTACATCACATTTGACCTTGGTGATTACGTCACATTTGACCTTGGTGATTACGTCACATTTGACCTTGGTGATTACGTCACATTTGATCTTGGTGGTTACGTCACATTTGACCTTGGTGGTTACGTCACATTTGACCTTGGTGGTTACGTCACATTTGACCTTGGTGGTTACGTCACATTTGACCTTGGTGGTTACGTCACATTTGACCTTGGTGATTACGTCACATTTGACCTTGGTGATTACGTCACATTTGACCTTGGTGATTACGTCACATTTGACCTTGGTGGTTACGTCACATTTGACCTGGGTGATTACATCACATTTGACCTTGGTGATTACGTCACATTTGACCTGGGTGATTACGTCACATTCGACCTGGGTGATTACGTCACATTTGACCTGGGTGATTACGTCACATTTGACCTTGGTGGTTACGTCACATTTGACCTTGGTGATTACGTCACATTTGACCTTAGTGATTACGTCACATTTGACCTTAGTGATTACGTCACATTTGACCTTGGTGATTACGTCACATTTGACCTTGGTGGTTACGTCACATTTGACCTTGGTGATTACGTCACATTTGACCTTGGTGATTACGTCACATTTGACCTTGGTGATTACGTCACATTTGACCTTGGTGATTACGTCACATTTGACCTTGGTGGTTACGTCACATTTGACCTTGGTGATTACGTCACATTTGACCTTGGTGATTACGTCACATTTGACCTTGGTGATTACGTCACATTTGACCTGGGTGATTACATCACATTTGACCTTGGTGATTACGTCACATTTGACCTTGGTGATTACGTCACATTTGACCTTGGTGATTACGTCACATTTGATCTTGGTGGTTACGTCACATTTGACCTTGGTGGTTACGTCACATTTGACCTTGGTGGTTACGTCACATTTGACCTTGGTGGTTACGTCACATTTGACCTTGGTGGTTACGTCACATTTGACCTTGGTGATTACGTCACATTTGACCTTGGTGATTACGTCACATTTGACCTTGGTGATTACGTCACATTTGACCTTGGTGGTTACGTCACATTTGACCTGGGTGATTACATCACATTTGACCTTGGTGATTACGTCACATTTGACCTGGGTGATTACGTCACATTCGACCTGGGTGATTACGTCACATTTGACCTGGGTGATTACGTCACATTTGACCTGGGTGATTACGTCACAGTTCTGCCACATTTATGAACCCTTTCTAAACCCACGACATACGGTTGATTATAGATGCTTTGTAACACATTTATGCAGTGCTTATAAAGGCTTTATGAAGGCTTCATAACATGAATTTGATTTAAAGAGGGACCGAATAATACCAGTAATTCAAATAACTATAAGGCTAATTTGGGGAATGACGTCTGTCAAGTAATGTATGAGATTATGTTCTGTACATTCAGCCTTCTTGAGGTTTTTATCTTCTGACTGAAGGCTAGTAGCCATGTCAGACAACCACATTACATAAATTGAATAAGGTAACGGAATAGGTAATGGAATAAGGTAACGGGAAAGATAACGGAATAAGGTAACGGGAAAGGTAACGGAATAAAGTAACGGAATAAGGTAACGGAATAATGTAACGGAATAAGGTAACAGAATAAGGTAACGGAAAAGGTAACGGAATAAGGTAACGGAATAAGGTAACGGAAAAGGTAACGGAATAAGGTAACAGAATAAGGTAACAGAATAAGGTAATGAAATAAGGTAATGGAATAGACGTGTGGACTCTTAGACAACATTAGCATGAGGTCTTTGCCATCTCTGTGTTACAGTAGACGAAGAAGCTGGCATCAACCAAAACAACCCTAACCTCTAGGTGCAGTGGAGGATAACACCCATCATTAAAAACTAAAGTCTTCACAATGGTTCTCAAGATGACCTGGCCTACTTCATTCATAGATTCCCTTCCGTAGTATAATGAGTGTGCTAGAAACCTGTAGGCCAACTTTTGATGAGTTAATTAAAAAAAGGTCCACTTTGTGGTTTGATAATAATACAATGACTCAGATCAAGCCATGACTATTTCATGGTGTGAAATGAGGCGAGTCGCAGGAAATACCACAAACCGCTCAGAAGACATAAATCAACTCAGAGTTCAATATTGTTCATTTGGAGGGTAAAGCAAGGTTTTGTTCCTTGGAGGGTTGAAGCAACGTTTTGTTGCATCCGAGATAGGGCTAGTTAGCTTAAGTTGCTGACTAATAAATCTATATTATATGTTTTGAGTATGTACTTATCAATCTATATGTTTTAAACATTAAGATTTATACTATATGTTTAAGGCAATAACACCCGTTATTGTACTTGTTATTGTACGGGCGACAGGAAGCCCAGCGAAAAGGTACCTAGTTCGAATCCCCAAGCTGACTAGGTGAAAAATCAGTCACTTAATCCTAATTGCTCTTGTGTAAATTCCTCTGGATAAGAGCGTCTGCTAAATGACTAAGATTTTTTTAAATATATATAATAATAAATGTATAAATCTATATGTTTTAAGCTAAAATATGTTTTATTGTACTTATAAATCCAATAAGTAATAAGACAACTTGTTTGGCTCATCCCTCAATAGATATGAGGCACAATAAACGTTTGATTCATCTATTCATGCCTAATTTAGTGTTAAATGAATAGTTAACCTATAACCTGAATGTTGGTGAAATGACAGCAAGGATACACAGGCCCTGTCTACACTTGACAGTTCATGCAGCTTTAGCATTCTGATCTTAGAGTTGTGATCCTGGCATTCTGAACACGTCATGCGTCTACACCTACATTAAATGTGTCTACCGTGTCCACAGTGTGTCCTGATTCCCTTTTCCAGCGCTATATTCAAATGCCAGTGTCTACTCCACAAACGGTGGAATAGGCTAAATATGATAATAACACCACAACTGATGGCAGTAGCTAACTAGCCAGCTAACTACAGTAGCTAACTAGCCAGCTAACAACTGTAGCTAACTAGCCAGCTAACAACTGTAGCTAACTAGCCAGCTAACAACTGTAGCTAACTAGCCAGCTAACAATTGTAGCTAACTAGCCAGCTAACAACTGTAGCTAACTAGCCAGCTAACTACAGTAGCTAACTAGCCAGCTAACTACAGTAGCTAACTAGCCAGCTAACTACAGTAGCTAACTAGCCAGCTAACAACTGCAACTAACTAGCCAGCTAACAACTGTAGCTAACTAGCCAGCTAACTACTGTAACTAACTAGCCAGCTAACTACTGTAGCTAACTAGCCAGCTAAATACTGTAACTAACTAACCAGCTAACTAATGCAACTAACTAACCAGCTAACTACCGTAACTAACTAGCCAGCTAATTATTGCAACTAACTAGCCAGCTAACTACTTAAACTAACTAGTCAGCTAACTACTGTAACTAAATAGCCAGCTAACTACTGTAACTAACCAGCCAGCTAAGTACTGCAACTAACTAGCCAGCTACCTACTGCAACTAATTAGCCAGCTAACTACTGTAGTTAACTAGCCAGAAAGCAATTCTAAAGGGATTGGGAAACATTGTTAGCATAACTCTAGCCAAACAAAACATATTTTTATAAATGTTATCCAACTGGCTAGCATTTATGAGGCCAGCAAACACGTCCAGACTGAGGAGTAATCCACACGCAACGCATTCCTGACTACCTGTTGAAGTGGTCAGACAGATCTGAACACAATCGGACCACAGTGGCTTTGGTGCATCTAGACCCGTATTTTCAATGCATTTTTTTTGTATTTTGATAGCAGAAGTCACATGTAAGTGTCAAGTTTAGACACGACCATGGTTCTCTGATGAATCAAATATGAGATGGGTTCATGAGATGTTACAAAAATGAACATCCCAAAACAAGACTTTAAAATACTGTAAACTCACATCTGATCTGTAAAAGACTGTAAACTCCAAATGATCTGTAAAAGATTCTCATTGGCTGGCCCTTGCTTCATATTCATAGCCAAACCCACTGGCTCCAGGTCATCTATAAGTCTTTGCTAGGCATAGCCCCGCCTTATCTCAGCTCACTGGTCACCATAGCAGCACCCACACGTAGCACGCGCTCCAGCAGGTATATCTCACTGGTCATCCCCAAAGCCAACTCCTCCTTTGGCACCTTTCCTTCCAGATCTCTAATGCCAATGACTTGAAGAAATTGCAAAAATCACTCAAGCTGGAGACTATATCTCCCTCATTAACTTTAAGCATCAGCTGTAAATAGCCCACCCAACTACCTCATCCCCATATTGTTTTTTTGCTCCTTTGCACCCCAGTATCTCTACTTGCACATTCATCTTCTATACATCTATCACTGCAGTGTTAAATTGCTGAATTGCAATTATTTCGCCACTATGGTCTATTTATTGCCTTTCCTCCCTAATCTTACTTTATTTGCACACACTGTATATAGATTTGTATATTGTGTTATTGACTGTACGTTTGTTTATCCCATGTGTAACTCTGTGTTGTTTGTGTCACACTGCTTTGCTTTATCTTGGCCAGGTCGCAGTTGTAAACTTGTTCTCAACTAGCCTACCTGGTTAAATAAAGGTGAAATAAAAAAATTAAGGTGAAATTAAAATAAAAATAAAAATAAGACAGTAAACTCCAACGGATCTGTAAAAGACTGTAAACTCCAAATGAGGCCGCTTATACTCACCAATGAAAGAAATGGCCTCTGGGAAAAACTGCGAGAGATTTTGGCTCCAGTGATCAGAGATGGGGATCTGTTTGTACTTGAAGTCTCCGTCGTGTTCAAACATGTTGGGCAGGTTGGGCGTGACGTTCAGGATGTACTTGATGTTGTACTTCCCCAGGATGTCCAGGTTGGTGGAGTCTTTGGCACAGCCCAGGTAGAGGTACGGTAAGATCTGGACCGGGAAGGCAGGCTGGTTGTTGGGGAGAGGGCTGCCCTCGGACTCGGTGGCGCTGACCGGTTCCCTGTCCGATGACTCCCCATCAGAACAGTCAGAGTTGATCCTCAGCCCGCCCAGACCCAGGACGGAGGCCGGCGGGGAGCTGCTGGGGCAGGAACAGTCCAGGTTGGTCTCACAGTGCTCAGGGTACTCGGTCTGGAACTTGTTGAAGCCACCTGGAAACAACAACAGAGACTAATTAGAATAAAATAGAATATAGTAGAGTAAAATACAATATAACTGTTGTCCTGGAAACAACAACAACACATAGATGGATCAGAATCCAAATATAAGAATATAATTGAGTAGAATATAGTAGAGTATAATTGAATAGAGTAGAATATAGTAGAGTAGAATAGAATAGAGTAGAATATAGTAGAGTAGAATTGAACAGAGTAGAATATAGTAGAGTAGAATTGAATAGAGTAGAATATAGTAGAGTAGAATATAAGAGAGTAGAATATAGTAGAGCAGAATATAATAAAGTAGAATATAATAGAGTAGAATATAATATAGTAGAATAGAGTAGAACAGAATAGAACGGAGTATAATAGAATACAATAGAACAGAGTAGAATGGAGTAGAATAGAATACAGTAGAATCTAATTTAAATAATACAATAGAGTAGAATAGAATACAGTAGAATATAATATAGTACAATAGAGTAGAATAGAATACAGTAGAATTGAATATAATAATAGAGTGGAATAGAATACAGTAGAATATAATATAATAGAGTAGAATACAGTAGAATATAATAGAGTAGAATATAATATAATAAAGTAGAATATAATATAATAGAGTAGAATAGAATACAGTAGAATTGAATATAATATAATAGAGTGGAATAGAATACAGTAGAATATAATATAATAGAGTAGAATACAGTAGAATATAATATAAGAGTAGAATACAGTAGAATATAATAGAGTAGAATATAATATAATAAAGTAGAATATAATATAATAGAGTAGAATAGAATACAGTAGAATTGAATATAATATAATAGAGTGGAATAGAATACAGTAGAATATAATATGAGTAGAATACAGTAGAATATAATAGAGTAGAATATAATAGAGTAGAATATAATAGAGTAGAATATAATATAATATAATAGAGTAGAATATAATATAATAAAGTAGAATATAATATAATAGAGTGGAATAGAATACAGTAGAATATAATAGAGTAGAATATAATAGAGTAGAATACAGTAGAATATAATAGAGTAGAATATAATAGAGTAGAATATAATATAATAAAGTAGAATATAATATAATAGAGTAGAATATAATATAATACAGTAGAATATAATATTATAGAGTAGAATATAATATAATAAAGTAGAATATAATATAATAGAGTAGAATATAATATAATATAATAAAGTAGAATATAATATAATAAAGTAGAATATAATATAATAAAGTAGAATATAATATAATAGAGTAGAATATAATATAATACAGTAGAATATAATATAATAGAGTAGAAAAGAGTAGAAACAAATAGAACCCCTGAAAACATAGCTACACAGAGCTGGGTCAGAATCACAATATGAGAAAGATTGTGCTACATGTTGTCATTTCACTTGTTCAAAAAGTCCAATACAGAGAAATGAAATTGGGAGCATAGAATACAACTTTATTGTCCAATGTGAAAGTCATCTCTGAGCGATGAAAGGTTGTGTAAACTTTTCATTTCATCTACTCTTATCAGTACTGAGATTTGAGATGTTCTTGTTATGTTGTGTTGCTACTCATGCTGTGTTGTCATGTGTTGCTGCCCTGCTACGTTGTTGTCTTAGGTCTCTCTTTATGTAGTGTTGTGTTGTGTCTCTCTTGTTGTGATGTGTGTTTTTTCCTATATTTATATTGGATTTATTTATTTGTATTTTTTAATCCCAAGCCCTTGTCCCCGCAGGAGGCCTTTTGCCTTTTAGTAGGCCGTGATTGTAAATAAGATTTTGTTCTTAACTGACTTGCCTAGTTAAATAAAGGTTAAATAAAAGATTTTAAAAAAGTTGTGTGTGTGTGTGTGTGTACACAGCATTTACCTATCTATACTATTTACCTACCTATACTAAATAAAAATGCACTGTACCAAATCAAAAAACCTGATATGATGTACATGTGCCAGACAGGAACAGGATGTGGACCTACTTCCTATTTTACTTGGTAAAAATACATCAATAAATACTTATTTTCCACCATAATTTGCAAATAAATTCCCTAAAAATCCTACAATGTGATTTTCTGGATTTTTTTTTCAGGCCTCTCTCATCTTTTTAAGTGGGAGAACTTGCACAATTGGTGGCTGACTAAATACTTTTTTGCCCCACTGTATATGTACCAGACATGGAACAGGATATAGACCTACTTCCTATTTTACTTGGTAAAAATACATGTATACTGATTTATTATCACATTACATCCTATAACACAATAATAAACCCATCTCATACACGGATGTTTCCACTCCTTCAATAAAAACTCTGAACATTTTGTTGTTGTTGTTGTTGCCCGTGCAACAGACAGCTAGCTGTAAGATCCGCTAATATTGGACTAGTACAGGCCTAGTGCATTACTTTGGTGAAAAACTTCCTGCAGCTAGTAGCTTACCGCTGATCTGATCTAAGGAGACATTAAAAGTGACATAAAGTGTTATGTGTGGACTTTCTTTTGTGAATGACGGATGACAGTGAGCCTCAAACATGTAGGCCTATGGAACATTTCTCACAACTACTACAATGTTCACAGTGACAATATAAGTCAATGACCGCCCTATGGGTCAGGACTGTAATGATTCTGTAATATTATTGTAATGAAACAGGACCGGAGCAGGCCTCGAAACGTCGACCTTCTAGCCCGAAGTCCAGCGCGCTATCGACTGTGCCGCTCGTGGTCCGCGCGTTAACATTACGAATAGGTTGCAGGTCTTTCTGTAACAGGGTTGGTTTATGTTTCCACTGCAGAAATATGTATTCGGTGTTTATGTATTCCAATTGGTTGGTTTAATTTACATATCAATAAGGTGTTATGCCATTGGTCGTGCTTGCCGATAGGGGGAGATCGTGAACGTCAATTCTTCTTAGTCTGATATTTCAATGCAAGCGGTCACGGTTCTGAAATACTATATTCTATTTTCATATTTACAATGTGTAAGAGTTCACTGTGTACATGTCCTTAATGAATGTATCTAATTAACACTTTGTTCTAGCTAGCTATTTGTGTAGGTAGCTATCAAGTAAACACAATATATGTGTGTACATACCCGTTAGATATTGGGGGACATCCTGGGATGTGCTTTTGGATGTTTTTGCTGTAATTGTCAAATTAGCTCCCTGCTAACTCAGTTATTATGCATGCTCTAATTGTAACTGTCAAATTAGCTCCCTGCTAACTCAGTTATTATGCATGCTCTAATTGTAATTGTCAAATTAGCTCCCTGCTAACTCAGTTATAATGCATGCTCTAATTGTAACTGTCAAATTAGCTCCCTGCTAACTCAGTTATTATGCATGCTCTAATTGTAATTGTCAAATTAGCTCCCTGCTAACTCAGTTATTTCCATACTAACGGAAGAAACACGAAATGACAGCCATCAACACACTGGTGCCCTGCTAATGTACTTCCTTGTGTCTATCGTCAGGTACTTACATAACGGATGTGAAACGGCTAGCTAGTTAGCGGGGGTGTGCGCTCTGAGACCTTGAAGTAGTGGTTCCCCTTTGCTCTGCAAGGGCCGCGGATTAAACAAAAAATGTATTTCACCTTTATTTAACCAGGTAGGCTAGTTGAGAACACCTTTATTTAACCAGGTAGGCTAGTTGAGAACACCTTTATTTAACCAGGTAGGCTAGTTGAGAACACCTTTATTTAACCAGGTAGGCTAGTTGAGAACACCTTTATTTAACCAGGTAGGCTAGTTGAGAACACCTTTATTTAACCAGGTAGGCTAGTTGAGAACACCTTTATTTAACCAGGTAGGCTAGTTGAGAACACCTTTATTTAACCAGGTAGGCTAGTTGAGAACACCTTTATTTAACCAGGTAGGCTAGTTGAGAACACCTTTATTTAACCAGGTAGGCTAGTTGAGAACACCTTTATTTAACCAGGTAGGCTAGTTGAGAACACCTTTATTTAACCAGGTAGGCTAGTTGAGAACACCTTTATTTAACCAGGTAGGCTAGTTGAGAACAAGTTCTCATTTGCAACTGCGACCTGGCCAAGAAAAAGCGGAAACAATTTGACACATACAACAACACCGAGTTTTGTGGGGCGATGGGTAACGATGCTTCGTGGGTGACTGTTGTTGATGTGTGCAGAGGGTCCCTGGTTCGTGCCCGGGTATGGGCGAGGGGGACGATCTAAAGTCATACTGTTACACTTACTTGTATTATATTTTGTACCGTTTTTGTCATTGTTGTGATGTTTAATTACTAAATTCCTAGTCTGATATTGACATGCAAGCGACGAATCCAGAGTCTACAGCCATCAACATAGTGTTGTCCAGCACATCTAATCATAATCATAGGTCCACAGCATCTAATGTGCCTCCTTGTGTTTATCGTCAGAGTAAACACCAATCAACTGGGGCCGCTGGCTGGAGAGTCCTTTCCTTCCAATCAACATCGCAAGAGAGTTCTACAAAGTACATTCACATCTGTTACGCTGATGCTGAGACATTTGTTACATTAGTAGCTAGTCTCTTCTGCCCTGTAGAAGTGGTTCCTGAATATCAGACAAGTGAATCTGAAACATGTTTGGAATATTTTCCTCAAGTACTATTATTTTCCTACACACATGAGATAGGACATGAATAGGTCTATGACAAGAACGGTGTTGATTGTGTGGTATAAATAATAGGGTTTTTTATATTGCCTAGACTAGTTTCAGACAGCACACAGAGAAGAAATAGTTTCTGTTCTGTTCATTCATGAAATGCACGTCTTTTCCAGAAGAAGCACTTGACAACATGGCGGAGCCATTTTAGAACATTAATTGAAAACATATTTGTTTTGGCCAACATTCTTTCAAAGTAAGAAAACCCTCAAATAATGAATATAACATATGTACTCTATTAGATTAACAATCGAAAATCCGGTTGAAACACTATGATTCTTACTACTGTCACGGTGTGGGAATATAAACGAATATTTGACAATAGAATAAGTTATTTTCACGACTGCTTATTATTTATAGGCTTTCGTGAAGGGGAATTAAACATCGAGATAAATATTATTAGTTTCATTATCTTGAAGCACTTGAGGAAAATATAAGCCTTTATTTTTATTTTTTTTACACATTATTACATAGGAACCGTGGCTGCCTTCCGTTGACGTTTCATTTAGACAAGAAATATTTGACAACTTTAATAATGATAAAGAATACAATCAAATAGCCACTCCATAGTCGATAATAACATTATAGCGAGAGGGAAACGAACGGATCCATAGTTGCATTCCGCTGCCTTGAATGAGCTACAATGTAACTTTGCGCTAAAGTCCATTTGTGTAACTGTTACATTAGACGAGGAGTCTGGCTAGTCTCCGAACTCGGTCACGTAGGAATAGAATATCAATTGTGCTTTAAGTCGATTTGTTGTTGTTGTTGTTGACAAGTAGCCTAGTCTTTAGACGTTGAAAATGTACTAGGAAACAGAAAATAACATAATACGAGAACATAAAAACAAAAACAAATCTAAAAGATCGAAGAAGTTCTCACCTTCCAGGTAGAAAGCCTTACAACCTTCATCTCGGAGCTTTTGCAACAGCAAGCCGAGAACAGAGCTCGCCACCCCGGTCTCCTGCCAGTCCGTAGTGGCCTCGTCATAGAGAAGAACCATGTCTGTCTTGCACCGCTTCACGAATTTCTCCTTATCCTCGTTGTTGGGGATGATGGACCGGATCGGTAGATTCCCCTTCTTCAGTCTCCGCAGCATCAAACCGGGGATCGTCAGGTTGATGGCCGACTCAATGTGCGACGATTCGTAAAGCTCGTGAGATCGGCAGTCCAACAGCAGTAGTGAGCTCACCCCGAGCCCGGACTCCAGTTCTTCTTGAAGCCATTCCACACTTTTACTCGACATAATCTCTGTCACGTCCCGGGAACCGTTCCAAAGATTAATTTTCATTAGGGAAATGTGGAGATGGCTCTTTGCAGTAACATGAGGAGGGAAATACAAATCACGGCGCTAAACTTCTACTGCTGTGGATAAGGACAGAACCGAGTCCGCTCTGATCACTTTCGTCCACCGATACAGCAGCACCGCTGCTCGCCAAGGCTGGTAGACGGAATGAACACACCACCAGGCTTGAACACATTAAAGATATTTTATTTCAGTCCGTTGGCTAGAAATTATGCTGGGTTCATTCAGATGCCGTCGACGTCCATTTGACACTGCGGTCTTTTAAGCGGTCCTTTAAATGACCTATATCGCGTTATTATATAAATCTGATGAAAATGTGGATTCCGGATGAATCGTAGCTATAGCACATGTTTTTAACATGTTTGCCTTTCGACCGCCTCCCGTGTGTCATTTCCAGTAACCACTGTGACAAGCAGGCTGAACTAAAAGGGGTTTGCAGAGAGTAGACATGTCACTGTGGAAGGAGGAGCTGGGCAACAGTTAAAGACGTAGCATACAGCATGGGAAAGGTTTTTCAACTTTCAGACATCATATCCCTCTCTCTCTCTCACCAATTTGGACAGCAACAAATGGCCTAAAATATTACACTGATAATTAATTCAACCTTGTCGGATTCCTAGGGGGAAACCTAGTCTATTATAATCTCCAAATGCGTAATTGCGTCTAGACACCGTTTGGCACATGGGACATATGACAATGCCAATTCATAGGGGTAAAGCCATTGGACCATAACAACACCCCTTCTAAACGTCCACATAGATGCTTTTCAATACAGAGATATTAGAAACTAAAGGACAACGCATAATGCTCTATCGATGGCTACAGAAGACTCAGATGCAGCCGGTTCCTCTTTAACAGATCTGTCCCACTCTGTCTCACCCGCCATCCTCTCTTTCACCCTCCCAACCTGATCAGAACATTCGTTATGAATGGACCGCCCCTCGATTGAAAAAAAAAAATATCTCATGGTTGATCAAATCTGACTGAAATTAACCTGTAGTTGATCACAAGCAGACGTGTTGTCTGCTCTATTCTATTTCATTCTATGATATTATAATCTAATCTATTACATTATATTCCATCATGTGGTATTATAATCTAATCGAATACATTATATTAAATTCAGTTCTATTCTATTTCATTCTATTCTATTCTATTCTATTTCATTCTATTCTAATATATTACATTATATTATATTCCATCCTATTCTATTTCATTCTATTCTAATATATTACATTATATTATATTCCATCCTATTCTATTTCATTCTATTCTAATATATTACATTATATTATATTCCATCCTATTCTATTTCATTCTATTCTAATATATTACATTATATTATATTCCATCCTATTCTATTTCATTCTATTCTAATATATTACATTATATTATATTCCATCCTATTCTATTTCATTCTATGGTATTCTATTCTAATCTATTACATTATATTAAATTAGACTTGCCTGGTTAAATAGATGGAATACCATAGAATTTCCATAATTGACAAGTACAGTTTTACTGACCTACTCCTTTGGACAGCTAAGTAGCATATTTGTACAGTTGGGAGCCTACATCCACTGGTGGAGAGAGAAACTGTAGGTTTTTACACACACCACACACACACAGCTGCAGGACAGAAGGCGTAGAGACCCACCGACAGCAGACAATAGCTCTTTATCCCTCAGTCCCAATGACTTACAGTTACTTCAGACTCTCTGACAGCAAGCTCTTGTGTTTCCATCCCTCTCATCACAACCCCCCCCCCCCCCATCCCCCCATGAACAATAAGTTACAGACTTGCCCACTGAGCGCTAACGCTACAAGCTACAGTTAGCCTCTCAACAATAAGATACAGACTTGCCCACTGAGCGCTAACGCTACAAGCTACAGTTAGCCTCTCAACAATAAGATACATACCTGCCCACTGAGCACTACCGACAAATCAAAATCAAATCAAATTTTATTTGTCACATACACTTGGCTAGCAGATGTTAATGCGAGTGTAGCGAAATGCTTCTAGTTCCGACCGTGTAGTAATATCTAGCAAATATTCTAACAATTCCCCAACAACTACCTAATACACACTAGGCTAACTGTAGCTAGGCTAACTGTAGCTAGGCTAACTGTAGCTAGGCTAACTGTAGCCTAGTAGCATTAGTACTCATTGGACAGGTCTGTAACTTATTGTTGAGAGGCTAACAGTTAGCCACTAAGCTAGCTACTGTTAGCCTCTCAACAATAAGATACAGACCTGCCCACTGAGTGCTAATGCTTTTAGGCTAGCTACTGTACCACATTGAGCTGTGACTGTTAGCCTTGCAAAACTGGGCCCTGGCTAAATGTCCACACCAAGAATAATTATATAGAACCTTGTCAACTACGTCAGGTAGCCTAGTGGTTAGAGCGTTGTGCCAGTAATTGAAAGGTTGCTGGATCGAATCCCCGAGCTGACAAGGTAAAAAAAAAATGTCGTTCTGCCCCTGAACAAGGCAGTTCACCCACTGATCCCCTGAACAAGGCAGTTCACCCACTGATCCCCTGAACAAGGCAGTTCACCCACTGTTCCCCTGAACAAGGCAGTTCACCCACTGATCCCCTGAACAAGGCAGTTCACCCACTGATCCCCTGAACAAGGCAGTTCACCCACTGTTCCCCTGAACAAGGCAGTTCACCCACTGATCCCCTGAACAAGGCAGTTCACCCACTGTTCCCCTGAACAAGGCAGTTCACCCACTGATCCCCTGAACAAGGCAGTTCACCCACTGATCCCCTGAACAAGGCAGTTAACCCACCGATCCCCTGAACAAGGCAGTTAACCCACTGTTCCCCTGAATAAGGCAGTTAACCCACTGTTCCCCATAAGGCTGTCATTGTAAATAAGAATTTGTTCTTAACGTACTGACCTAAAACAGGGAATTTTTACTAGGATTAAATGTCAGGAATTGTGAAAAACTGAGGTTAAATGTATTTGGCTAAGGTGTATGTACACTTCCCACTTCAACTGTATATACATACATACATACATACAAACACAGTGTATATATATATATATACATACAAACACACTGTATATATACGCATATATACAGTGCCTTGCGAAAGTATTCGGCCCCCTTGAACTTTGTGACCTTTTGCAACATTTCAGGCTTCAAACATAAAGATATAAAACTGTATTTTTTTTGTGAAGAATCAACAACAAGTGGGACACAATCATGAAGTGGAACGACATTTATTGGATATTTAAAACTTTTTTAACAAATCAAAAACTGAAAAAGTGGGCGTGGAAGGAGACGGCTAGTTTGGAGAACACACACTTCTCAGCCTTGACGTATAGGTCATGCTCCAGCAGTCTACCAAGCACCTTGCGCACCAGAGACACATGCGCAGCGCGGATGGCGGAAGCGATCAGAATATCATCGATAAAGACAACCACGCCCTGCCCGTGCAGGTCCCTGAGAATCTCCTCTACAAAGGATTGAAAGACGGCTGGAGCATTTTTCAACCCATACGGCATGAAGAGGTACTCATAGTGGCCTGATGTGGTGCTAAATGCGGTTTTCCACTCACCTCCATCCAGAATACGCACCAGATTATACGCGCTCCTGAGGTCCAATTTGGGGAAAACCGTGCTCCGTGAAATGATTCCACCACCGTAGAGATGAGAGGTAGAGGGTAACTAAACCCCACCGTGATGGCATTTAGTCCTCTATAATCAATGCACGGACGCAGACCTCCCTCCTTTCCTTCACAAAAAAGAAACTCGAGGAGACGGGTGAAATGGAGGGCCGAATGTACCCCTGTCCCAGAGGTTCCGTGACGTATGTCTCCATAGCCAACGTCTCCTCCTGCGACAATGGGTACATTTACCTGTCGATGAGGTGGTAATTTAGTCGCCCTGTTCTTACAGAAAGCGATAGCCAAATCGGCATACTCAGAGGGAATGCGCACAGTGGAAACCTGGTCTGGACTCTCCACTGACGTGGCACCGATGGAAACTCCCATACACCTCCCTGAACACTCCTCTGACCACGCCTGGAGAACCCCCCTGTCTCCACGAAATCCTGGGATTGTGACTAGCCAGCCAGGGAACCCCCAGCACCACTGGAAACGCAGGTGAATCGATAAGGAAGAGACTAATCCGCTCCCTATGATCCCCCTGCGTTACCATGTTCAGTGGAACCGTGTCCTCCCCGACCAGCCCTGACCCTAGTGGCCGGCTATCTAGGGAGTGCACAGGGAAGGGGGGGATCTATCGGCACTAGCGGAATACTCAGCTTGATGGCGAGTCCACGATCCATAAAGTTCCCAGCTGCGCCTGAGTCGACTAGCGCCTTATGCTGGGAAGAGGGAGAAAAGTCTAGAAACAAAATCAATACAAACATGGGACCAACAGTGGGTTCTGGGTGAGTTTGGTTTCTGACTCACCTGGGGTGACCGAGAAGTGTTCTGCCTGCCCTCTCGACTCCCTGACGGGCTCCCCCAGCACCGTGTGTCCTCTCCGATCACAGCTGGTGCAGGAGGCGCCTCCTCCTCCGGTACCCCTCGGCACGGCCCCCCCTAACTCCATCGGAATGGGAGCGGGAGTGCTAGGTGGTGGAACAGACAGAACCCTCTCCGAACGCCCGCGGGCAGCCAGCAGTTTGTCCAGCCGGATGGACATGTCTATTAGTTCGCGGAGGGAGAGAGCGGTGTCCCGACACGCTAGCTCCCTGCGGACGTTCTCCCGGAGACTACACCGGTAGTGGTCTATCAGGGCCCTGTTGTTCCACCCAGACCCAGCGGCCAAGGTCCGGAGCTCCAACACGAAATCCTGCGCGCTCCTCTTCTCCTGCCTAAGGTGGAACAGTCGCTCACCCTCTGGAGGGTGGTCAAATACGGCATGAAAGCGGCGGGTGAATTCTGGATAGTCCTCCTTCGCCGAGTCTGGGCCATTCCAGACCGCATTGGCCCACTCCAGAGCACGACCCGTCAGGCAGGAGACAAGGACACTCACACTCTTCTCCCCCGAGGGAGTTGGCCTCACGGTAGCCAGGTACAGTTCAAGTTGGAGCAAAAAACCCTGACACCAGCAGCCGCTCCGTCATAATCCCTCGGGAGCGCAAGACGGAGAGCGCCGGAGCCGGATGCAGAGGGAGGAGAAGGAGGAGGAAGGTGGTGTGGTGGAGGACGGTGGTATGGTGGAGGAAGGTGGTATGGTGGAGGACGGTGGTATGGTGGAGGAAGGTGGTATGGTGGAGGAAGGTGGTATGGTGGAGGAAGGTGGTGTGGTGGAGGACGGTGGTGTGGTGGAGGACGGTGGTATGGTGGAGGACGGTGGTATGGTGGAGGAAGGTGGTATGGTGGAGGACGGTGGTATGGTGGAGGAAGGTGGTATGGTGGAGGAAGGTGGTATGGTGGAGGAAGGTGGTGTGGTGGAGGACGGTGGTGTGGTGGAGGACGGTGGTGTGGTGGAGGACGGTGGTGTGGTGGAGGACGGTGGTATGGTGGAGGAAGGTGGTATGGTGGAGGAAGGTGGTATGGTGGAGGAAGGTGGTATGGTGGAGGACGGTGGTGTGGTGGAGGACGGTGGTATGGTGGAGGAAGGTGGTATGGTGGAGGACGGTGGTATGGTGGAGGAAGGTGGTATGGTGGAGGAAGGTGGTATGGTGGAGGAAGGTGGTATGGTGGAGGACGGTGGTGTGGTGGAGGGCGGTGGTGTGGTGGAGGACGGTGGTGTGGTGGAGGACGGTGGTATGGTGGAGGACGGTGGTATGGTGGAGGAAGGTGGTATGGTGGAGGAAGGTGGTATGGTGGAGGAAGGTGGTATGGTGGAGGAAGGTGGTGTGGTGGAGGAAGGTGGTGTGGTGGAGGACGGTGGTGTGGTGGAGGACGGTGGTATGGTGGAGGAAGGTGGTATGGTGGAGGACGGTGGTGTGGTGGAGGACGGTGGTGTGGTGGAGGACGGTGGTGTGGTGGAGGACGGTGGTATGGTGGAGGACGGTGGTGTGGTGGAGGACGGTGGTGTGGTGGAGGACGGTGGTATGATGGAGGACGGTGGTACGGTGGAGGACGGTGGTGTGGTGGAGGACGGTGGTGTGGTGGAGGACGGTGGTATGATGGAGGACGGTGGTATGGTGGAGGACGGTGGTGTGGTGGAGGACGGTGGTGTGGTGGAGGACGGTGGTATGGTGGAGGACGGTGGTATGGTGGAGGACGGTGGTATGGTGGAGGACGGTGGTGTGGTGGAGGACGGTGGTATGGTGGAGGACGGTGGTATGGTGGAGGACGGTGGAGGACGGTGGTGTGGTGGAGGACGGTGGTATGATGGAGGACGGTGGTATGGTGGAGGACGGTGGAGGACGGTGGTGTGGTGGAGGACGGTGGTATGATGGAGGACGGTGGTACGGTGGAGGACGGTGGTACGGTGGAGGACGGTGGTGTGGTGGAGGACGGTGGTGTGGTGGAGGACGGTGGTGTGGTGGAGGACGGTGGTATGGTGGAGGACGGTGGTGTGGTGGAGGACGGTGGTGTGGTGGAGGACGGTGGTATGGTGGAGGACGGTGGTATGGTGGAGGACGGTGGTGTGGTGGAGGACGGTGGTGTGGTGGAGGACGGTGGTATGGTGGAGGAAGGTGGTATGGTGGAGGAAGGTGGTGTGGTGGAGGACGGTGGTGTGGTGGAGGACGGTGGTATGGTGGAGGAAGGTGGTATGGTGGAGGACGGTGGTATGGTGGAGGAAGGTGGTATGGTGGAGGAAGGTGGTATGGTGGAGGAAGGTGGTATGGTGGAGGACGGTGGTGTGGTGGAGGGCGGTGGTGTGGTGGAGGACGGTGGTGTGGTGGAGGACGGTGGTATGGTGGAGGACGGTGGTATGGTGGAGGAAGGTGGTATGGTGGAGGAAGGTGGTATGGTGGAGGAAGGTGGTATGGTGGAGGAAGGTGGTATGGTGGAGGACGGTGGTGTGGTGGAGGACGGTGGTATGGTGGAGGAAGGTGGTATGGTGGAGGAAGGTGGTATGGTGGAGGACGGTGGTGTGGTGGAGGACGGTGGTGTGGTGGAGGACGGTGGTGTGGTGGAGGACGGTGGTATGGTGGAAGACGGTGGTATGGTGGAGGACGGTGGTGTGGTGGAGGACGGTGGTGTGGTGGAGGACGGTGGTATGATGGAGGACGGTGTTACGGTGGAGGACGGTGGTGTGGTGGAGGACGGTGGTATGGTGGAGGACGGTGGTATGGTGGAGGACGGTGGTATGGTGGAGGACGGTGGTGTGGTGGAGGACGGTGGTATGGTGGAGGACGGTGGTATGGTGGAGGACGGTGGAGGACGGTGGTGTGGTGGAGGACGGTGGTATGATGGAGGACGGTGGTATGGTGGAGGACGGTGGAGGACGGTGGTGTGGTGGAGGACGGTGGTATGATGGAGGACGGTGGTACGGTGGAGGACGGTGGTGCGGTGGAGGACGGTGGTGTGGTGGAGGACGGTGGTGTGGTGGAGGACGGTGGTATGGTGGAGGACGGTGGTGTGGTGGAGGACGGTGGTGTGGTGGAGGACGGTGGTGTGGTGGAGGACGGTGGTATGGTGGAGGACGGTGGTACGGTGGAGGACGGTGGTGTGGTGGAGGACGGTGGTGTGGTGGAGGACGGTGGTATGGTGGAGGACGGTGGTACGGTGGAGGACGGTGGTGTGGTGGAGGACGGTGGTGTGGTGGAGGACGGTGGTATGATGGAGGACGGTGGTACGGTGGAGGACGGTGGTGTGGTGGAGGACGGTGGTGTGGTGGAGGACGGTGGTATGGTGGAGGACGGTGGTATGGTGGAGGACGGTGGTATGGTGGAGGACGGTGGTATGGTGGAGGACGGTGGTATGGTGGAGGACGGTGGTATGGTGGAGGACGGTGGTGTGGTGGAGGACGGTGGTGTGGTGGAGGACGGTGGTGTGGTGGAGGACGGTGGTATGGTGGAGGACGGTGGTATGGTGGAGGACGGTGGTATGGTGGAGGACGGTGGTATGGTGGAGGACGGTGGTATGGTGGAGGACGGTGGTGTGGTGGAGGACGGTGGTATGGTGGAGGACGGTGGAGACGGTGGTGTGGTGGAGGACGGTGGTATGGTGGAGGACGGTGGTGTGGTGGAGGACGGTGGTGTGGTGGAGGACGGTGGTATGGTGGAGGACGGTGGTGTGGTGGAGGACGGTGGTATGATGGAGGACGGTTGTACGGTGGAGGACGGTGGTGTGGTGGAGGACGGTGGTGTGGTGGAGGACGGTGGTATGGTGGAGGACGGTGGTGTGGTGGAGGACGGTGGTGTGGTGGAGGACGGTGGTGTGGTGGAGGACGGTGGTGTGGTGGAGGACGGTGGTATGATGGAGGACGGTGGTACGGTGGAGGACGGTGGTACGGTGGAGGACGGTGGTGTGGTGGAGGACGGTGGTATGGTGGAGGACGGTGGTGTGGTGGAGGACGGTGGTATGATGGAGGACGGTGGTACGGTGGAGGACGGTGGTGTGGTGGAGGACGGTGGTGTGGTGGAGGACGATGGTATGGTGGAGGACGGTGGTGTGGTGGAGGACGGTGGTGTGGTGGAGGACGGTGGTATGATGGAGGACGGTGGTACGGTGGAGGACGGTGGTGTGGTGGAGGACGGTGGTGTGGTGGAGGACGGTGGTATGGTGGAGGACGGTGGTGTGGTGGAGGACGGTGGTATGATGGAGGACGGTGGTATGGTGGAGGACGGTGGTGTGGTGGAGGACGGTGGTACGGTGGAGGACGGTGGTACGGTGGAGGACGGTGGTACGGTGGAGGAAGGTGGTGTGATGGAGGACGGTGGTGTGATGGAGGACTGTGGTGTGATGGAGGACTGTGGTGTGATGGAGGACACGATGGAAGGGGGTTGGCAGCAGCTGCTGCTGACTCCATAAAGGGTGCGAGATTCTGTAACGGACTGGGTGTAGTGGGTGAGAAGTCAGGCGCAGGAAGCAGAGAGTTCAGGGTAGTGCTACTTTAATGCACAAAATGGCGAACATAAGCAAACCCCACGAAAACACAGGGCAGGGCGCACAACAAAACAATGGCGCCAAACATGGGACTTAAACTGTCCAGCAAAACCCCACGAAATGGGAAACACGTAACCCACAGACGTGCACACAAGTTACACAAAACAATCCCCCACAAAGAGCAGGCGGGCCTACTGGTAAATAAAGCCCGACTAATCAGCCTAAAACACACACAGGTGAAACCAATAGACAGAAAGGGGAGAAAGCATCAGTGGCAGCTAGTAGGCCGGTGACGACGACCGCCGAGCGCCACCCGAACAGGAAGGGGAGCCACCTTCGGTAGGAGTCGTGACATATAGGCTAACTGACATAATTTGAGTCAATTGGAGGAGACTTGTGGAGGTCCATCATTTTTTTTCTGAGGTCTTGGCGGATGTCTTTTGATTTCCCCATGATTCCAAGCAATGAGGCACTGAGTTTGAAGCTAGGCCTTGAAATACATTCACAGGTACACCTCCAATTGACTCAAATTATGTCAATTAGCCTATCAGAAACTTCTAAAGCCATGACATCAATTTCTGCAATTTACAAAGCTGTTTAAAGGCACAGTCAACTTAGATTACTTCACTTATAATTCACTGTATCACATTTCCAGTGGGTCAGAAGTTTACATACACTGCCTGTAAATAATTGTTGCTACAATTACTCGTGTCATGCACAAAGCAGATGTCCTAACTGACTTGGCAAACTATAGTTTGTTAATTTTGTTAACAAGAAATTTGTGGAGTGGTTGAAAACGAGTTTTAATGATTCCAACCTAAGTGTATGTAAACTTCCGACTTCAACTGTACATACATACATACATACATACACACACACACATACACACATACATACACACTACAAGGAATCAGTTTTCCCTGGTCAGGAGCCATTAGTTCCACTGTCTGCATTTGTCCTGGCTAGGGTAGCAAAAATACGTTGTACTTTTTCAATACCTTCACTAATCCCCAAATACCTTCACTAATCCCCAAATCCCTTCACTAATCCCCAAATACCTTCACTAATCCCCAAATACCTTCACTAATCCCCAAATACCTTCACTAATCCTTAAATACCTTCACTAATCCCCAAATACCTTCACTAATCCCCCACTAATCCCCAAATACCTTCACTAATCCCCAAATACCTTCACTAATCCCCCACTAATCCCCAAATACCTTCACTAATCCCCAAATACCTTCACTAATCCCCAAATACCTTCACTAATCCCCCACTAATCCCCAAATACCTTCACTAATCCCCAAATACCTTCACTAATCCCCAAATACCTTCACTAATCCCCAAATACCTTCACTAATCCCCAAATACCTTCACTAATCCCCAAATACCTTCACTAATCCCCAAATCCCTTTTTGAGGATTTCCGGAATCAAGAGGGAATTTTAAAAAAAAGAAGGAAATCATGACTCCTCCAAGCAGAATTTCAGGAAAACCTTGGTTTATTTCAACGTTCCCTGGAATTTCGCAACCCTAGTCCTGGATCAGTAGAGTGCATGAATAGTGTATATGAACTATTGTAACTGTAAATGACCTAGATATATAACCATGACTTTATGACCGGTACTACCTTTCACAGATATACAACCATGACTTTATGACCGGTACTACCTTTCACAGATATACAACCATGACTTTATGACCGGTACTACCTTTCACAGATATACAACCATGAACGTACAGGACAAACTATTCCAAATGAAAAACTATCTTCAGCAGACATAGATACTGTTCCACCATGAATATATGAACTACTAATTCCAATGTAAAACGTTGGTTCACAGACACAACCGTGTTTATGAAGTATACTACAACTAAAAAACTATCTTTCACATATACAGTACCAGTCAAAAGTTCAGACAAACCTACTCATTCAAGGGTTTTTATTTATTTGACTATTTTCTACATTGTAGAAGAACAGTGAAGACATCAACACTATGAGATGACACATATGGAATCATGTAGTAACCAAAAAAGTGTTAAATAATATAGTTTATATTTGAGATTCTTCAAAGTAGCCACCCTTTTGCCTTGATGACAGCTTTGCACACTCTTGCAATTCTCTCAACCAGCTTCATTAGGTAGTCACCTGGAATGCATTTAATTTAAACAGGTGTGCCTTCTTAAAAGTTAATTTGTGGAAATTCTTTCCTTCCTAATGCGTTTGAGCCAATCAGTTTCGTTGTGACAAGGTAGGGGTGGTATACAGAAGATAGCCCTATTTGATAAAATACCAAGTCTATATTATGGCAAGAACAGCTCAAATAAGCAAAGAGAAATGACAGTCCATCCTTTAAGACATGAAGGTCAGTCAATACAGAAAATGCAAAAACCATCAAGCAAAAACCATGAAGCGCTATGATGAAACTGGCTCTCATGAGGACCGCCACAGGAAAGGAAGGCCCAGAGTTCCCTCTGCTGCAGGGGATTAGTTCGTTAGAGTTACCAGCCTCAGATTGCAGCCCAAATAAATGCTTCACAGAGTTCAGGTAACAGACACATCTCAACATCAACTGTTCAGAGGAGACTGCGTGAATCAGGCATTCATGGTCGAATTGCTGCAAAGAAACCACTACTAAGGGACATCAATAAGAAGAAGAGACTTTCTTGGGCCAAGAAACACGAGCAATGGACATGAGACTGGTGGAAATCTGTCCTTTGGTCTGATGAGTCCAAATTTGAGATTTGGACTGTCTTTGTGAGACGCAGAGTAGGTGAATGGATGATCTCCGCATGTGTGGTTCCCACCGTGAAGCATGGAGGAGGTGGTGCTTTGCTGGTGATACTGTCTGTGTTTTATTTAGAATTCAAGGCACACTTAACCAGCATGGCTACCACAGCATTCTGCAGTGATACGCCATCTCATCTGGTTTGTGCTTAGTGGGACTGTCATTTGTTTTTACACCTCCAGGCTGTGTAAGGGCTATTTGACCAAGAAGGAGAGTGATGGAGTGCTGCATCAAAGGACCTGGCCTCCACAATCACCTGACCTCAATCCAATTGAGATGGTTTGGAATGAATTGGACCGCAGAGTGAAGGAAAAGCAGCCAACAAGTGCTCAGCATATGTGGGAACTTCTTCAAGACAGTTGGAAAAAGCATTCCAGGTGAAGCTGGTTGAGAGAATGAGTGTTTAACGCTGTCATCAAGGCAAAGGGTGGCTACTTTGAAGAATCTAAAATATATATAGATTTATTTAACTCTTTTTTGGTTACCACATGATTCCATATGTGTTATTTCATAGTTTTGATGTCTTCACCAATGAAGAAAATAGTAAAAATAAAGAAAACACTTGAATGAGTAGGTGTGTCCAAACTTTTGACTGGTACACTCCATGAATATGAACTACTGCACTAGTTTAAGAGACACAGATACGCCAATACCCCTACAGTCCATTAGACAGGCTGGTTATGTTATGTTATCTGTGAAGGTGAGTGAGTGAGAGTTAAATGAACACCACTGGGATGAAGTGAGGGCTAAATGAACACCGCTGGGATGAAGTGAGGGCTAAATGAACACCTCTGGGATGAAGTGAGGGCTAAATGAACACCTCTGGGATGAAGTGAGAGCTAAATGAACACCGCTGGGATGAAGTGAGGGCTAAATGAACACCTCTGGGATGAAGTGAGGGCTAAATGAACACCTCTGGGATGAAGTGAGGGCTAAATGAACACCGCTGGGATGAAGTGAGAGCTAAATGAACACCTCTGGGATGAAGTGAGGGCTAAATGAACACCTCTGGGATGAAGTGAGGGCTAAATGAACACCTCTGGGATGAAGTGAGAGCTAAATGAACACCTCTGGGATGAAGTGAGGGCTAAATGAACACCGCTGGGATGAAGTGAGGGCTAAATGAACACCTCTGGGATGAAGTGAGAGCTAAATGAACACCTCTGGGATGAAGTGAGGGCTAAATGAACACCTCTGGGATGAAGTGAGGGCTAAATGAACACCGCTGGGATGAAGTGAGGGCTAAATGAACACCGCTGGGATGAAGTGAGGGCTAAATGAACACCGCTGGGATGAAGTGAGAGCTAAATGAACACCGCTGGGATGAAGTGAGAGCTAAATGAACACCGCTGGGATGAAGTGAGGGCTAAATGAACACCGCTGGGATGAAGTGAGGGCTAAATGAACACCGCTGGGATGAAGTGAGGGCTAAATGAACACCGCTGGGATGAAGTGAGGGCTAAATGAACACCGCTGGGATGAAGTGAGGGCTAAATGAACACCGCTGGGATGAAGTGAGGGCTAAATGAACACCGCTGGGATGAAGTGAGGGCTAAATGAAACACCGCTGGGATGAAGTGAGGGCTAAATGAACACCGCTGGGATGAAGTGAGAGCTAAATGAACACCTCTGGGATGAAGTGAGGGCTAAATGAACACCGCTGGGATGAAGTGAGGGCTAAATGAACACCGCTGGGATGAAGTGAGGGCTAAATGAACACCTCTGGGATGAAGTGAGGGCTAAATGAACACCGCTGGGATGAAGTGAGGGCTAAATGAAACACCGCTGGGATGAAGTGAGGGCTAAATGAACACCGCTGGGATGAAGTGAGGGCTAAATGAACACCGCTGGGATGAAGTGAGGGCTAAATGAACACCTCTGGGATGAAGTGAGGGCTAAATGAACACCGCTGGGATGAAGTGCTGTTTCTTAATTCAGCCAATGACAAAGTGCTGTAGTCTGACGGTAGTTTATTTTTTTACAGAGCAGCCCACTCCAGTCCTGATCCTTCCCCGTCTTGAGTGTTTCAAATGGCACCCTATTCCCTATATAGTGCACTACTTTAGAACACCCTATTCCCTATATAGTGCACTACTTTAGAACAGCACCCTATTCCCTATATAGTGCACTAGGTAATAGGATAGCATTTGGGATGCATGCACAGACTCCCACGCATTTCCTCTGCAGGGACTTAGACTGGCCAGCCCATAGAACACCAACGTCCACAATTCATAAAGTTCTGTACGGCTGTTGCATGGAAAACTGCCTGCTTGTCTGTCTGCCTGTCAGTTTGCCTGTCAGTCTGCCTGCTTTACTGTCTGCCTGTCGGTTTGCCTGTCAGTCTGCCTGCTTTACTGTCTGCCTGTCGGTTTGCCTGTCAGTCTGCCTGCTTTACTGTCTGCCTGTCGGTTTGCCTGTCAGTCTGCGTGCTTTACTGTCTGCCTGTCGGTTTGCCTGTCAGTCTGCCTGCCTGTCGGTTTGCCTGTCAGTCTGCCTGCCTGTCAGTCTGCCTGCTTTACTGTCTGCCTGTCGGTTTGCCTGTCAGTCTGCCTGCCTGTCGGTTTGCCTGTCATTCTGCCTGCTTTACTGTCTGCCTGTCGGTTTGCCTGTCAGTCTGCCTGCTTTACTGTCTGCCTGTCGGTTTGCCTGTCAGTCTGCCTGCTTTACTGTCTGCCTGTCAGTCTGCCTGCCTGTCAGTCTGCCTGCTTTACTGTCTGCCTGTCAGTCTGCCTGCCTGCCTGCCTGCCTGCCTGCCTGTCTGTAGGCCTGTCTCTCGCTCCACTTTGGCTCCCGGTGCCTTTTTAAAAAGAGAACAGTCTTTTCGTTCTTCACGGTGGATTTGCCGTACATTCACACCGTAGACTGTATTTTTTAAGTATTCCCACCCATTGTGAAGTATCAGATTGAGATCTAAGTGCTTCTGGAAGTGAACACGAGATGCTCTCTGTGTATAAAGGCCCGGTGAATCAGGATGACGTACCTAAAGATACGGTTAAACAGGACACTGATAACCATAACTGCAGTAGCATCGTAACCCAGGGGAACCTTCGTGTTTACTCTGTGATGTTGACGGACAGGGGCCGGGTTACCATGGAGACCTGGATGACTCCTAATCATGAACACACGCACTTATTCTACACTAAGTAATACATGAAGTCTGTGTGTGTGTATTTACGTGGGTGTGGGTGTGTGTGCATGTGGGTGTGTGTGTGTGTGGATGTGGGTGGATGTGTATGTGGGTGTGTGTGTTTGGGTATGTGTGGGTGTGTGTGTTTGGGTATGTGTGTGCGGGTGTGTGTGTGTGTGGGTATGTGTGTGTATGTGGGTGTGTGTGGGTATGTGTGTGTTTGGGTATGTGGGTGTGTGTGCATGTGTGTGTATGTGGGTGTGTGTAGGTATATGTGGGTGTGTGTGTGTGTGGGAGGGAGGCAGTGTGTATAACACATGAGTAGTAGAGTAGCTACCACCAGGTGATAAAGTTTCAGGGAGTATCCAAAATGGCACCCTACATAGTGCACTACTTTAGACCAAAGCCCTATGGCACCCTATTCCCTACATAGTGCACTACTTTAGACCAAAGCCCTATGGCACCCTATTCCCTACATAGTGCACTACTTTAGACCAGAACCCTATGGGCCAACGTCAAAAGTAGTGCACTGTATAGGGAATAGGGTGCCATTTGGGACACATTTTCAGTGTCTTTGCAGTTTGAGCCATAGCTAATGGTACACTATTATTGAGAGGATTTATGTAGTTAGAGCTGTAGGGAAATTAGGTCAAGCACATTTCAAGAACATTCAGTTTGGTTTCTGAGGTAAATGGAGGGTTGATGACTAGTTTGGTTTCTGAGGGTAAATGGAGGGTTGATGATTAGAGTCCAGGGTTTCTGAGGGTAAATGGAGGGTTGATGATTAGAGTACAGGGTTTCTGAGGGTAAATGGAGGGTTGATGATTAGAGTCCAGGGTTTCTGAGGTAAATGGAGGATTGATGACTAGTTTGGTTTCTGAGGGTAAATCGAGGATTGATGACTAGTTTGGTTTCTGAGGGTAAATGGAGGGTTGATGATTAGAGTCCAAGGTTTCTGAGGTAAATGGAGGGTTGATGACTAGTTTGGTTTCTGAGGATTGATGACTAGTCCAAGGTTTCTGGGGTAAATGAGGGTTGATGACTAGTCCAAGGTCTCTGGGGTAAATGAGGGTTGATGATAAGTTCCGTCACACCCTATATTCACTCCTTGTGATCTGTACTGTAACACTGAGAACAGGGTTATTCACTGTGTGTGTCACCGTGGGTGCGTGTTAATCCTATACCCATAAAACACTGGTCTGTGTCACGCTGTGTCAACACACTATATCTCTGTGATAAGCTCATGTGAATAATGCAACCAAGTCAAAAGGTAGTGAATAAAAATATCAGATAACATAGTTCTGCCTTCCTCATCTGAGCTGTCTAGTCCAGTAGTGTGTAAAGGGGGGTGAGCTGTCTAGTCCAGTAGTGTGTAAAGGGGAGTGAGCTGTCTAGTCCCGTAGTGTGTAAAGGGGGGTGAGCTGTCTAGTCCAGTAGTGTGTAAAGGACAGTGAGCTGTCTAGTCCAGTAGTGTGTAAAGGGCAGTGAGCTGTCTAGTCCAGTAGTGTGTAAAGGGGAGTGAGCTGTCTAGTCCAGTAGTGTGTAAAGGGGAGTGAGCTGTCTAGTCCAGTAGTGTGTAAAGGGGGGTGAGCTGTCTAGTCCAGTAGTGTGTAAAGGACAGTGAGCTGTCTAGTCCAGTAGTGTGTAAAGGGCAGTGAGCTGTCTAGTCCAGTAGTGTGTAAAGGGGAGTGAGCTGTCTAGTCCAGTAGTGTGTAAAGGGGAGTGAGCTGTCTAGTCCAGTAGTGTGTAAAGGGGGGTGAGCTGTCTAGTCCAGTAGTGTGTAAAGGGGGGTGAGCTGTCTAGTCCAGTAGTGTGTAAAGCTGTCTAGTCCAGTAGTGTGTAAAGGGGGGTGAGCTGTCTAGTCCAGTAGTGTGTAAAGGGGAGTGAGCTGTCTAGTCCAGTAGTGTGTAAAGGGGAATGAGCTGTCTAGTCCAGTAGTGTGTAAAGGGGGGTGAGCATGATGTGCCTACTAGAATCTGTGTGTTGAAAACTTCACTCTGATTGTAAGGGACAAAGTTAGTCAGATTTATATTGGGCAGGGCTGGCCCAAATCAGGGCTGGCTCAAATCAGGGCTGGCCCAAATCAGGGCTGGCTCAAATCAGGGCTAGCTCAAATCTTTCAACCAAAGTAGTCAAACAGCTGACTCTAATTATCCCTTTAATTGGGTTGAGTTACGCCACGCTGATCCTCAACACAGGGGCCCCTCAGGGGTGCGTGCTCAGTCCCCTCCTGTACTCCCTGTTCAAGCACAGCAAGACAGTCGTGAAGAGGGCACAACAAAGCCTATTCCCCCTCAGGAGACTGAAAAGATTTGGCATGGGTCCTCAGATCCTCAAAAAGTTCTACAGCTGCACCATTGAGATCATCCTGACCGGTTGCATCACTGCCTGGTATGGCAACTGCTCGACCCCCGACCACAAGGCACTACAGAGGGTAGTGCGAACGGCCCAGTACATCACTGGGGTCAAGCTTCCTGCCACCCAGGCCCTCTATACCAGGCGGTGTCAGAGGAAGGCCCTAAAAGGTCCAAGAGGCTTCTAAACAGTTTCTACCCCAAGCCATAAGACTCCTGAACATCTAGTCAAATGGCTACCCAGACTATTTGCATTGCACCCCCCCCCCCCCTCTTTACCCCACTGCTACTCTCTGTTGTCATCTATTCATAGTCACTTTAATAACTCTACCTACATGTACATACTACCTCAACTAACCGGTGCCCCCACACATTGACTCTGTACCGGTACACCTTGTATATAGCCTCCACATTGACTCTGTACTGGTACCTCCTGTATATAGCCTCCACATTGACTCTGTACCGGTACCACCTGTATATAGCCTCCACATTGACTCTGTACCGGTACCCCCTGTATATAGCCTCCACATTGACTCTGTACCAGTACCCCCTGTATATAGCCTCCACATTGACTCTGTACCGTAACACCCTGTATATAGCCTCCACATTGACTCTGTACCGGTACCCCCTGTATATAGTCTCCACATTGACTCTGTACTGGTACACCCTGTATATAGCCTCCACATTGACTCTGTACTGGTACACCCTGTATATAGCCTCCACATTGACTCTGTACCAGTACCCCTGTATATAGTCTCCACATTGACTCTGTACTGGTACCCCCTGTATATAGCCTCCACATTGACTCTGTACCGTAACACCCTGTATATAGTCTCTACATTGACTCTGTACCGGTACCCCCTGTATATAGCCTCCACATTGACTCTGTACTGGTACCCCCTGTATATAGCCTCCACATTGACTCTGTACCGTAACACCCTGTATATAGCCTCCACATTGACTCTGTACCGGTACCCCCTGTATATAGCCTCCACATTGACTCTGTAGCGGTACCCCCTGTATATAGCCTCCACATTGACTCTGTACCAGTACCCCCTGTATATAGTCTCCACATTGACTCTGTACCGGTACCCCCTGTATATAGTCTCCACATTGACTCTGTACCAGTACCCCCTGTATATCGCCTCCACATTGACTCTGTACCGGTACCCCCTGTATATAGCCTCCACATTGACTCTGTACTGGTACCCCCTGTATATAGCCTCCACATTGACTCTGTACTGGTACCCCCTGTATATAGCCTCCACATTGACTCTGTACCAGTACCCCCTGTATATAGCCACATTGACTCTCTCTCAATGTTCACCTGTTGTATGTGACAAATACAGTGGGGCAAAAAAGTATTTAGTCAGCCACCAATTGTGCAAGTTCTCCCACTTAATTAAAAAGACGAGAGAGGCCTGTAATTTTCATCATAGGTACACTTCAACTATGACAGACAAAATGAGAAAAAAAATCCAGAAAATCACATTGTAGGATTTTTTATGAATTTATTTGCAAATTATGGTGGAAAATAAGTATTTGGCCAATAACAAAAGTTTATCTCAATACTTTGTTATATACCCTTTGTTGGCAATGACAGAGGTCAAACATTTTCTGTAAGTCTTCACAAGGTTTTCACACACTGTTGCTGGTATTTTGTGTTTGGGATCATTGTCATGCTGAAAGACCCAGCCACGTTTCATCTTCAATGCCCTTGCTGATGGAAGGATGTTTTCACTCAAAATCTCACGATACATGGCCCCATTCATTCTTTCCTTTACACGGATCAGTCGTCCTGGTCCCTTTGCAGAAAAACAGCCCTAAAGCATGATGTTTCCACCCCCATGCTTCACAGTAGGTATGGTGTTCTTTGGATGCAACTCAGCATTCTTTGTCCTCCAAACACGACGAGTTGAGTTTTTACCAAAAAGTTATATTTTGGTTTCATCTGACATTCTCCCAATCTTCTTCTGGATCATCCAAATGCTCTCTAGCAAACTTCAGACGGGCCTGGACATATACTGGCTTAAGCAGGAGGACACGTCTGGCACTGCAGGATTTGAGTCCCTGGCGGCGTAGTGTGTTACTGATGGTAGGCTTTGTTACTTTGGTCCCAGCTCTCTCCAGGTCATTCACTAGGTCCCCCCGTGTGGTTCTGGGATTTTTGCTCACCGTTCTTGTGATCATTTTGACCCCACGGAGTGAGATCTTGAGTGGAGCCCCAGATCGAGGGAGATTATCAGTGGTCTTGTATGTCTTCCATTTCCTAATAATTGCTCCCACAGTTGATTTCTTCAAACCAAGCTGCTTACCTATTGCAGATTCAGTCTTCCCAGCCTGGTGCAGGTCTACAATTTTGTTCCTGGTGTCCTTTGACAGCTCTTTGGTCTTGGCCATAGTGGAGTTTGGAGTGTGACTGTTTGAGGTTGTGGACAGGTGTCTTTTATGCTAATAACAAGTTCAAACAGGTGCCATTAATACAGGTAACGAGTGGAGGACAGAGGAGCCTCTTAAAGAAGAAGTTACAGGTCTGTGAGAGCCAGAAATCTTGCTTGTTTGTAGGAGACCAAATACTTATTTTCCACCACAATTTGCAAATAAATTCCTTAAAAATCCTACAATGTGATTTTCCTGATTTTTTTTCTCTCATTTTGTCTGTCATAGTTAAAGTGTACCTATGATGAAAATTACAGGCCTCTCATCTTTTTAAGTGGGAGAACTTGCACAATTGGTGGCTGACTAAATACTTTTTTGCCCCACTGTACATTTGATTTGATTTGAGTTAACTTATAGGGATGCTAACTTTTTTTCACACCTGAAGATTGCATGTTTGGTTACCTTGGTTACCAAACAAATGAAAGAAGCACAAAACTTGTGTATTTTTTTCCCTCAGACTTCATCTAAACTACAATGAAAAACCTCACCGTCAACTGCGTTGATTTTCAGCTTTCAGCAACTTAACATGTGTAAATATTTGTATGAACATAAGATTCAACAACTAAGACATAAACTGAACAAGTTCCACAGACATGTAACTAACAGAAATTGAATAATGTGTCCCTGAACAAAGGGGGGGTCAAAATCAAAAGTAACAGTCAGTATCTGGTGTGGCCACCAGCTGCATTAAGTACTGCAGTGCATCTCCTCCTCATGGAATGCACCAGAACGAGCAGTATGGCTGGTGGCATTGTCATGTTGGAGGGTCATGTCAGGATGAGGCTGCAGGAAGGGTACCACATGAGGGAGGAGGATATCTTCCCTGTAACGCACAGTGTTGAGATTGCCTGCAATGACAACAAGCTCAGTACGATGAGGCTGTGACACACCGCCCCAGACCATAACGGACCCTCCACCTCCAAATCGATCCCGCTCCAGAGTACAGGCCTCGGTGTAACGCTCTTTCCTTCGACGATAAACGCAAATCCGACCATCACCCCTGGTGAGACAAAACCGCAACTCGTCAGTGAAGAGCACTTTTTGCCAGTCCTGTCTGGTCCAGCAACGGTGGGTTTGAGCCCATAGATGACGTTGTTGCCGGTGATGTCTGGTGAGAACCTGCCTTACAACAGGCTTACAAGCCCTCAGTCCAGCCTCTCTCAGCCTATTGCGGACAGTCTGAGCACTGATGGAGGGATTGTGTGTTCCTGGTTAAGGCAGTTGTTGTTGCCATCCTGTACCTGTCCCGCAGGTGTGATGTTCAGATGTACCGATCCTGTGCAGGTGTTGTTATACGTGGTCTGCCACTGCCAGGACTATCAGCTGTCTGTCCTGTCTCCCTGTAGCGCTGTCTTAGGCGTCTCACAGTACGGACATTGCAATTTATTGCCCTGGCCACATCTGCAGTCCTCATGTCTCCTTGCAGCATACCTAAGGCATGTTCACGCAGATGAGCAGGGACCCTGTTTTTCAGAGTCAGTAGAAAGGCCTCTTTAGTGTCCTAGGTTTTCATCACTGTGACCTTAATTGCTTACCGTCTGTAAGCTGTTAGTGCCTTAACGACCGTTCCACAGGTGCATGTTCATTAATTGTTTATGGTTCATTGAACAAGCATGGGAAACAGTGTTTTAAACCCTTTACAATGAAGATCTGTGAAGTTATTTGGATTTTTTTACTAATTATCTTTGGAAAGACAGGGTCCTGAAAAAGGGACGCTTTAACAAAGGGGTTGAATACTTATTGACTCAAGACATTTCAGCTTTTCATTACAATTCTCTCTCCTCTCTCACTCACCTCCAGCCCAGAGTAAGTGCCATCACCATGCCCAAAACCCTCGCACCCAGCCTGGCACCAATCCAGCCTGCGACAATCTCAAAGCCCCAGGCCAGGCCAGACCAGGACTAATACCAAGCCCAGATCCAACTTCAAAGCCTCATATCCCCCAGACCAGCCCAAACGTGTCCAGGCCCAAACCCCCAGCCTAGACCATCCCAATGCAGACCAGTACATCCCAAACCTGTCCAGGCCCACCCCCCCCCCACCCCCCAGCCTAGATGGTCCCAACGCAGCCCGGAACAAGCCCTATCCCCCAGTCGAGGCCCAATTCCTGCTCCAGCTCAGTCCAACCCCCAAGATGTTTATCTTTCATTTGCTGTATTGGACTTGTTAATGTGTGAAAGTTAAATATTTCTAAAGAATATTTTTTTCAGCTGAATGGGAGGGGGTGTTCCCTTTAGGGAATTCCTTGCCATAACAAGTTATAACTGGGAGTCTCGTGAGTGAAAACATTCGAAGCTCATCAAAGGTAAACGATTAATTTGATTGCTTTTCTGATTTTCGTGACCAAGTTACCTGCCGCTAGGTGTACATAATGTTTTGCTAGTATATCGATAAACTTACACAAACGCTTGGATTGTTTTCGCTGTAAAGCATCATTTCAATATCTGAGACGACAAGGGGGATTAACAAAAGGCTAGGCTGTGTTTCGCTATATTTCACTTGTGATTTCATGAATATTAATATTCATTAAGATGATTTGACCGTTGCGCTATGCTATTTAGCGTAGTTGATGACAATCCGGGATGGGTGGTTCCAATTAACAGCAGCCTTTTGTGTTTGAGAAGAGAATACTTATGTAAATGTGATATTTCAGTTGTTTTATTTTTTTAAATACATTTTAATGCAAAAATGTCTAAAGTCCTGTTTCTGCATTGTCATTACGGGGTATTGTGTGTAGATCGACGAGGGGAAAAAAATCAAGGGGTCTGAATACTTTCCGAATGCACTCTCTCTTCCTCCCCCTCTATGGAGGAGTCAGTGGTCTGGGTGCCACCTGGGCTTTTCCACTGCCTAGGGGAGTCGGTGCTAGCATTAGTCTCTGGTGTCAGTCCCTGGCCTGGAGGTCTTGTCTGGTGGTGTGGCGGTCGAGGAGATCTGGTGTTGTGGAGGTCTGGTGGTGTGGAGGTCTGGTGGTGTGGAGGTCTGGTGGTGTGGAGGTCTAGTTGGGTGTTAATCCCTTGGTTGGAGGTCTGGTTCCCTGCGGTGGAGTTGCAGGTTGATCTGATGCTGGTTGTCAATACACTCCTTCAGCTTGTCCTCTGTCAGAGTCAGCCTCTGTTCTAGGATGGCCACAGTCTGCAGAGAGGGAGGGAGGGAGGGGAAAATACAAGATAAAAGGAGAAGAGATGGGGAGGGAGGGAGGGAGGAAGGAGAGGAGGAGAGTTATAACAACACAGCGTCAGATAAATGTGTAAATGTGTCTCCTAATTCAGCTCTCAGACAGATGTCGGTCTATCCTCCTCGCTGACAATCTGCTGATTATGACAGAGAGAGGAATCTGAATCTATCCGTTCTCTATGGCTGCAGACGGAAGCATACAGACACAAGACCCTGTCTTAGCGGGCCCACAGCCCAGATTAAAAGAACCCCTGTATTTATTGTGCCAAGTTAACCCCCCCTTTCCCTTCCCTCCCCAGCTGTGCCAGGCTGAGCGGTCACAGTCAGGGGTTGACCATTGCCCAGTTCTCCCCACAGACAAACTGATCCCCTGGATGCTCCCAGCATCCTTCATACTGGACATGGCAGATTGGTGGTTTGGTTGTGTTTCAATGATGCTGAGATCATGCGTTGTTTTACGTCAGATACAAGCTACAAGACTCTGTACTGTACTGATAGTTGATGGTAACAGGTCTGGGCGTTAGAATGACACCATCTATCTGTTGAAAATGAAAGATACTAGACCCATATAAGTCTCCTATGTGGTTGAAGACCAAAGAACAACGTCCCCAGTTTCTACATGTACAGCAGGGGTGACAAACTTCATTCCTGGAGGGTAGTGTCTGTGGGTTTTCGCTCCTTCCCTGTACTTGATTGATCAATTAAAAGTAATTAATTAGTTAGGAACTCCCCTCACCTGGTTGTCTAGGTCTTAATTGATTAGTTAGGAACTCCCCTCACCTGGTTGTCTAGGTCTTAATGGATTAGTTAGGAACTCCCCTCACCTGGTTGTCGAGGTCTTAATGGATTAGTTAGGAACTCCCCTCACCTGGTTGTCGAAGTCTTAATGGATTAGTTAGGAACTCCCCTCACCTGGTTGTCGAGGTCTTAATTGATTAGTTAGGAACTCCCCTCACCTGGTTGTCGAGGTCTTAATTGATTAGTTAGGAACTCTCCTCACCTGGTTGTCGAGGTCTTAATTGATTAGTTAGGAACTCCCCTCACCTGGTTGTCGAGGTCTTAATTGATTAGTTAGGAACTCCCCTCACCTGGTTGTCGAAGTCTTAATGGATTAGTTAGGAACTCCCCTCACCTGGTTGTCGAGGTCTTAATGTATTAGTTAGGAACTCCCCTCACCTGGTTGTCGAGTTCTTATTAATGGATTAGTTAGGAACTCCCCTCACCTGGTTGTCGAGGTCTTAATGGATTAGTTAGGAACTCCCCTCACCTGGTTGTCGGTCTTAATTGATTAGTTAGGAACTCCCCTCACCTGGTTGTCGGTCTTAATTGATTAGTTAGGAACTCCCCTCACCTGGTTGTCTAGGTCTTAATGTATTAGTTAGGAACTCCCCTCACCTGGTTGTCGGTCTTAATTGATTAGTTAGGAACTCCCCTCACCTGGTTGACGAGGTCTTAATTGATTAGTTAGGAACTCCCCTCACCTGGTTGTCGAGTTCTTATTAATTGATTAGTTAGGAACTCTCCTCACCTGTTTGTCGGTCTTTGATTAGTTAGGAACTCTCCTCACCTGGTTGTCTAGGTCTTAATGTATTAGTTAGGAACTCCCCTCACCTGGTTGTCAAGGTCTTAATTGATTAGTTAGGAACTCCCCTCCCTCACCTGGTTGTCGAGGTCTTAATTGATTAGTTAGGAACTCTCCTCACCTGGTTGTCGAGGTCTTAATTGATTAGTTAGGAACTCCCCTCCCTCACCTGGTTGTCGAGGTCTTAATTGATTAGTTAGGAACTCTCCTCACCTGGTTGTCGAGGTCTTAATTGATTAGTTAGGAACTCCCCTCACCTGGTTGTCGAGGTCTTAATTGATTAGTTAGGAACTCTCCTCACCTGGTTGTCGAGGTCTTAATTGATTAGTTAGGAACTCCCCTCACCTGGTTGTCGAGGTCTTAATTGATTAGTTAGGAACTCTCCTCACCTGGTTGTCGAGGTCTTAATTGATTAGTTAGGAACTCTCCTCACCTGGTTGTCTAGGTCTTAATTGATTAGTTAGGAACTCCCCTCACCTGGTTGACTAGGTCTTAATTGATTAGTTAGGAACTCCCCTCCCTCACCTGGTTGTCTAGGTCTTAATTGGACACAAATTGAAAGGAAATAACAACAACAAGCAAACTCCCGACTGTCCAGGGACTGAATTTGACAACCTGATATACATCTTTCCTAACCTGCACATCCATATAGCCTACTGTATTTTCTGGACAAGTTTAGAATATTGAAATACTCTGCTTGGCTCAGTATTGGTTTGGTATTTCAAATGGACTGAAGAGGCATACGTCATACTTTGATACACATAGTTATCTAGATTACATAGATTATAACTCTGATAAAACATGTGTAGGCCTATATTTTTCCTATAGTTGATGTCAATAGCTGGTTGATTCAACCAGAGTATATTTAGTTCACTACTTTTGACCAGGTGTCTGATACAACAAGTCATTCATCCCCAACACACTCGTGTATTTTTAATTGAACCTTTATTTAACTAGGCAAGTCAGTTAAGAACTAATTATTATTTACAATGACAGGAGGATCATGGAAAGGCTGAGGCAGGGACACAGTGAGAAAGACAGGAGGATAATGGAGAGGCTGAGGCAGGGACACAGTGAAAAAGACAGGAGGATAATGGAAAGGCTGAGGCAGGGACACAGTGAGAAAGACAGGAGGATAATGGAGAGGCTGAGGCAGGGACACAGTGAGAAAGACAGGAGGATAATTGAGAGGCTGAGACAGATAATGGAGAGGCTGAGGCAGGGACACAGAGAGAAAGACAGGAGGATAATGGAGAGGCTGAGGCAGGGGCACAGTGAGAAAGACAGGAGGATAATGGAGAGGCTGAGGCAGGGACACAGTGAGAAAGACAGGAGGATAATGGAGAGGCTGAGGCAGGGACACAGTGAGAAAGACAGGAGGATAATGGAGAGGCTGAGGCAGGGACACAGTGAGAAAGACAAGAGGAGAGGCAGGGACAAAGAGAGAAAGACAAGAGGAGAGGCTGAGAGAGGCTGAGGCAGGGACACAGTGAGAAAGACAAGAGGATAATGGAGAGGCTGAGGCAGGGACACAGTGAGAAAGGCAAGAGGATAATGGAGAGGCTGAGGCAGGGACACAGTGAGAAAGACAGGGGGATAATGGAGAGGCTGACGCAGGGACAAAGAGAGAAAGACAGGAGGATAATGGAGAGGCTAGGGCAGGGACACAGTGAGAAAGACAGGAGGATAATGGAGAGGCTGAGGCAGGGACACAGTGAGAAAGACAAGAGGAGAGGCAGGGACAAAGAGAGAAAGACAAGAGGAGAGGCAGGGACACAGAGAGAAAGACAGGAGGATAATGGAGAGGCTGAGGCAGGGACACAGTGAGAAAGACAGGAGGATAATGGAGAGGCTGAGGCAGGGACACAGTGAGAAAGACAAGAGGAGAGGCAGGGACAAAGAGAGAAAGACAAGAGGAGAGGCTGAGAGAGGCTGAGGCAGGGACACAGTGAGAAAGACAAGAGGATAATGGAGAGGCTGAGGCAGGGACACAGTGAGAAAGGCAGGAGGATAATGGAGAGGCTGAGGCAGGGACACAGTGAGAAAGACAGGGGGATAATGGAGAGGCTAGGGCAGGGACACAGTGAGAAAGACAGGAGGATAATGGAGAGGGTGAGGCAGGGACACAGTGAGAAAGACAGGAGGATAATGGAGAGAAGGAGGCAGGGACACAGTGAGAAAGGCAAGAGGATAAAAAAAGAGGGAGAGATAGCTTACAGAGAGGAGAAGAAGGAAAGAAAAAGGAGAGGAGATTTACGGAGAGGAGATTTACGGAGAGGAGATTTACGGAGAGGAGATTTAAGGAGAGGAGATTTACGGAGAGGAGATTTACGGAGAGGAGATTTACGGAGAGGAGATTTAAGGAGAGGAGATTTACGGAGAGGAGATTTACGGAGATTTAAGGAGAGGGGATTTAAGGAGAGGGGATTTAAGGAGAGGGGATTTAAGGAGAGGAGATTTAAGGAGAGGAGATTTAAGGAGAGGAGATTTAAGGAGAGGAGATTTAAGGAGAGGAGATTTACGGAGAGGAGATTTACGGAGAGGAGATTTACGGAGAGGAGATTTACGGAGAGGAGATTTACGGAGAGGAGATTTAAGGAGAGGAGATTTACGGAGAGGAGATTTAAGGAGAGGAGATTTACGGAGAGCAGATTTACAGAGAGGAGATTTACGGAGAGGAGATTTAAGGAGAGGAGATTTAAGGAGAGGAGGAGGAGAAGAAGAGAGGTATTAGCTGGATAATGGAGAGGCTGAGGCAGGGACACAGTGAGAAAGGCAAGAGGATAAAAAAAGAGGGAGAAAAAGTTTTAAATATCCAATAAATGTCATTCCACTTCATGATTGTGTCCCACTTGTTGTTGATTCTTCACAAAAAAATACAGTTTTATATCTTTATGTTCGAAGCCTGAAATGTGGCAAAAGGTCGCAAAGTTCAAGGGGGCCGAATACTTTCGCAAGGCACTGTATATATATATATATATATACACACACAATATAATAATACAATACAGGACCAGTCAAACGTTTGGACACACCTACTTTCTTTATTTTATTTTATTTATATATATTTACTATTTTCTACATTGTATAATAACAGTGAAGACATCAAAACTATGAAATAACAAATATGGAATCATGTAGTAACCAAAAAAGTGTTAAATCAAAATATATTTGAGATTCTTCAAATATAAAATATAAAGTTCAAAGTCCTTGAAATGTTCCGGATTGACTGACCTTCATGTTTTAAAGTAGTGATGGACTGTCATTTCTCTTTGCTTATTTCAGCGGTTCTTGCCATAATAAGGACTTGGTCTTCTACCAAATAGGGCTATCTTCTGCATACCACCCCTACTTTGTCACAACACAACTGATTGGCTCAAAGAAATTCCACATTAACTTTTAACAAGACCCACCTGTTAATTGAAATGCATTCTAGGTGACTACCTCAAGAAGCTGGTTGAGAGAATGCCAAGAGTGTGTAAAGCTGTCATCAAGGCAAAGGGTGGCTACATTGAAGAATGTCAAATACATTGCTCAAAAAAATAAAGGGAACACTAAAATAACATCCTAGATCTGAATGAATGAAATATTCTTATTAAATACTTTTTTCTTTACATAGTTGAATGTGCTGACAACAAAATCACACAAAAATGATCAATGGAAATTAAATGTATCAACCCATGGAGGTCTGGATTTGGAGTCACACTCAACATTAAAGTGGAAAACCACACTACAGGCTGATCCAACTTTGATGTAATGTCCTTAAAACAAGTCAAAATGAGGCTCAGTAGTGTGTGTGGCCTCCACGTGCCTGTATGACCTCCCTACAACGCCTGGGCATGCTCCTGATGAGGTGGCGGATGGTCTCCTGAGGGATCTCCGCCCAGACCTGGACTAAAGCATCCGCCAACTCCTGGACAGTCTGTGGTGCAACGTGGCATTGGTGGATGGGAGCGAGAGATGATGTCCCAGATGTGCTCAATTGGATTCAGGTCTGGAGAACGGCGGGCCAGTCCATAGTATCAATGCCTTCCTCTTGCAGGAACTTCTGACACACTCCAGCCACGAGGTCTAGCATTGTCTTGCATTAGGAGGAACCCAGGGCCAACCGCACCAGCATATGGTCTCACAAGGGGTCTGAGGATCTCATCTCGGTACCTAATGGCAGTCAGGCTACCTCTGGCGAACACATGGGGGGCTGTGCGGCCCCCCAAAGAAATGCCACCCCACACCATGACTGACCCACCGCCAAACCGGTCATGCTGGAGGATGTTGCAGGCAGCAGAACGTTCTCCACGGTGTCTCCAGACTCTGTCACGTGTGCTCAGTGTGAACCTTCTTTCATCTGTGAAGAGCACAGGACGCCAGTGGCAAATTTGCCAATCTTGGTGTTCTCTGGCAAATGCCAAACGTCCTGCACGGTGTTGGGCTGTAAGCACAACCCCCACCTGTGGACGTCGGGTCCTCATACCACCCACATGGAGTCTGTTTCTGACCGTTTGAGCAGACACATGCACATTTGTGGCCTGCTGGAGGTCATTTTGCAGGGCTCTGGCAGTGCTCCTCCTGCTCCTCCTTGCACAAAGGCGGAGGTAGCGGTCATGCTGCTGGGCTGTTGCCCTCCTACGGCCTCCTCCACGTCTCCTGATGTACTGGCCTGTCTCCTGGTAGCGCCTCCATGCTCTGGACACTACGCTGACAGACACAGCAAACCTTCTTGCCACAGCTCGCATTGATGTGTCATCCTGGATGAGCTGCACTACCTGAGCCACTTGTGTGGGTTGTAGACTCCGTCTCATGCTACCACTAGAGTGAAAGCACCGCCAGCATTCAAAAGTGACCAAAACATCAGCCAGGAAGCATAGGAACTGAGAAGTGGTCTGTGGTCACCACCTGCAGAACCACTCCTTTATTGTGGGGTGTCTTGCTAATTGCCTATAATTTCCACCTGTTGTCTATTCCATTTGCACAAAGCATGTGAAATGTATTGTCAATCAGTGTTGCTTCCTAAGTGGACAGTTTGATTTCACAGAAGTGTGATTGACTTGGAGTTACATTGTGTTGTTTAAGAGTTCCCGTTATTTTTTTGAGCAGTGTATAACATTTACTTTGATTTGTTTAACACTTTTTTGGTTACTACATGATTCCATATGTGTTATTTCATAGTGTTGATGTCTTCACTATTATTCTACAATGTAGAAAATAAGGAAAAATAAAGAAAAACCTTGGAATGAACATTTAACTGGTACTGTACAGACATTCGATTTAATTTATTCTGCCTGTTCTTTGGAATTATCTAAATGGACAATTCCACATTGAACACTGAATGGCGATGAATTACAGCCGCAGCATCTGTCTGGTGAGCAGTCCTAGGCTTGATGATTCCGAAGAAAAATTTGCTCAGTCTTTATCAAACTTTAATGCTTTTGCATAGGTTCAGTGTGGAGCCTGTCTCTGTTAAGGGGGGGTTATACCCTAGCACTAGCGCTAACCAATTCTAAATGGCACTAGCCGTTTGAAAATTGGCTTAAGCGAAAAAAAAATAGACTGGAAGAAATGATTCTAAAACTACAGCTTGCTGTTGGAACATATTTTACTTCAATCAACAAGTCTATTTGGAATTTGTGATACATTTTTTTTTTTTTTAAATGTCAACATTAGGCAAGGAATGTAAGCTTATGTATCCCATCAGTTCAATTATTATTTGTTGTGTCCTGCAAAAGGAACACTGGAGTGACAGCAAATTACCGTCTTCAAGACTAGATTTCATCCATTTGGACAACCACAAAGCACATTATTATTATTATTATTATTATTATTTATTTTGTTGTTGTTACGAAACAGGGGCAGGGACAGAGTTAGGAACAGGGACAGAGACGGAGTGAGCAGTAAACAGTTTTTAATTTCCTGATCCTCCCCCAGGGCACTGAGAGAGATGGGTCTCCATAACATCTGCTAATATTTCATGCTAGAGAGGAGAGGAGGATATTGTATTTCTGTCCTCTGAGTGTGCTTTTCCAATCAATATCCCACCCGCTCTTATCTAACCCATCTCAGCGCTGGAGAACTCTCCTCTCAGCCCAACCGGGCTACGTACCAAATTGCAGCCTTTTCTCTACAAAGAGGCCCATGGGGCTTTGGTCAAAAGTAGTGCACTATATAGGGAATAGGGTGCCATTCTGGTCAAAAGTAGTGCACTATTTAGGGAATAGGGTGCCATTCTGGTCAAAAGTAGTGCACTATATAGGGAATAGGGTGCCAGTAGAGACGCAATACGTATTTTTCTATAACGTAACTACTGGGTCATAACAAAAGAAAGATGTGGTAATTGTATACAGGCGAGGGCCTATACTTTACACATTTAGTGGATATGCTATCTTTTAAAGGTCCCAAAATAGAATGGTCGTTTGGTTTTCCTCTCCCCAACACAATATACTGTATGTGCCCACAGCAGGAGGTATGTATGCTAGGTATGAGTGTTGGACATGGAGCCGGGCATCATTTGACGCCAGATAACTGTTTTATATTATATAGATGCATACACACCACATGTGGACACCTGCTCATCAAAACATCTCATTCCAAGACCAGGGACATTAATATGGAGTTGGTCCCGCCCTTTAATGCTTTAACAGCCTCCACTCTTCTGGGAAGGCTTTCCACTAGATGTTGGAACATTGCTGCTATAACAGCCTCCACTCTTCTGGGAAGGCTTTCCACTAGATGATGGAACATTGCTGCTATAACAGCCTCCACTCTTCTGGGAAGGCTTTCCACTAGATGTTGGAACATTGCTGCTATAACAGCCTCCACTCTCCTGGGAAGGCTTTCCACTAGATGTTGGAACATTGCTGCTATAACAGCCTCCACTCTTCTGGGAAGGCTTTCCACTAGATGTTGGAACATTGCTGCTATAACAGCCTCCACTCCTCTGGGAAGGCTTTCCACTAGATGTTGGAACATTGCTGCTATAACAGCCTCCACTCCTCTGGGAAGGCTTTCCACTAGATGTTGGAACATTGCTGCTATAACAGCCTCCACTCTTCTGGGAAGGCTTTCCACTAGATGTTGGAACATTGCTGCTATAACAGCCTCCACTCTCCTGGGAAGGCTTTCCACTAGATGTTGGAACATTGCTGCTATAACAGCCTCTACTCTTCTGGGAAGGCTTTCCACTAGATGATGGAACATTGCTGCTATAACAGCCTCCACTCTTCTGGGAAGGCTTTCCACTAGATGTTGGAACATTGCTGCTATAACAGCCTCCACTCTTTTGGGAAGGCTTTCCACTAGATGTTGGAACATTGCTGCTATAACAGCCTCCACTCTTCTGGGAAGGCTTTCCACTAGATGATGGAACATTGCTGCTATAACAGGCTACACTCTTCTGGGAAGGCTTTCCACTAGATGATGGAACATTGCTGCTATAACAGGCTACACTCTTCTGGGAAGGCTTTCCACTAGATGATGGAACATTGCTGCGGGGACTTGCTTCCATTTAGTCACAAGAGCATGTTTACGGACATATTCAATCAATCCTTATCCCAATCTGCTGTTCCCACATGCTTCAAGAGGGCCACCATTGTTCCTGTTCCCAAGAAAACGAAGGTAACTGAACTAAATGATTATCGCCCTGTAGCACTCACTTCTGTCATCATGAAGTGCTTTGAGTGAAGTGCTAGTCAAGGATCATATCACCTCCACCCTACCTGACAACCTAGACCCCACTCCAATTTGCTTTCCGCCCCAATAGGTCCACAGACTACGCAATCGCAATCACACTGCACACTGCCCTACCCCATCTGGACAAGAGGAATACCTATGTGATAATGCTGTTCATCGATTACAGCTCAGCATTTAACACCATAGTACCCTCCAAACTCGTCATCAAGCTCGAGACCCTGGGCCTCGACCCCGCCCTGTGCAACTGGGTCCTTTTGATCCTAAGAGCTGGCCAAGTCATTCTAGTCACACTTTATCATATCTATTGTCGCCAATTCTAAATCCATATTTGAAAGTTCTGCATGTTATGTTATGCTCCACAGTGGAGATCTGAATGTTATGCTCCACAGTGGAGATCTGAATGTTATGCTCCACAGTGGAGATCTGAATGTTATGCTCCACAGTGGAGATCTGAATGTTATGCTCCACAGTGGAGATCTGAATGTTATGCTCCACAGTGGAGATCTGAATGTTATGCTCCACAGTGGAGATCTGAATGTTATGCTCCACAGTGGAGATCTGAATGTTATGCTCCACAGTGGAGATCTGAATGTTATGCTCCACAGTGGAGATCTGAATGTTATGCTCCACAGTGGAGATCTGATTGTTACGCTCCACAGTGGAGATCTGAATGTTATGCTCCACAGTGGAGATCTGAATGTTATGCTCCACAGTGGAGATCTGAATGTTATGCTCCACAGTGGAGATCTGAATGTTATGCTCCACAGTGGAGATCTGAATGTTATGCTCCACAGTGGAGATCTGAATGTTATGCTCCACAGTGGAGATCTGATTGTTACGCTCCACAGTGGAGATCTGAATGTTATGCTCCACAGTGGAGATCTGAATGTTATGCTCCACAGTGGAGATCTGAATGTTACGCTCCACAGTGGAGATCTGAATGTTACGCTCCACAGTGGAGATCTGAATGTTACGCTCCACAGTGGAGATCTGAATGTTATGCTCCACAGTGGAGATCTGAATGTTATGCTCCACAGTGGAGATCTGAATGTTATGCTCCACAGTGGAGATCTGAATGTTATGCTCCACAGTGGAGATCTGAATGTTATGCTCCACAGTGGAGATCTGAATGTTACGCTCCACAGTGGAGATCTGAATGTTATGCTCCACAGTGGAGATCTGAATGTTATGCTCCACAGTGGAGATCTGAATGTTATGCTCCACAGTGGAGATCTGATTGTTACGCTCCACAGTGGAGATCTGAATGTTACGCTCCACAGTGGAGATCTGAATGTTACGCTCCACAGTGGAGATCTGAATGTTACGCTCCACAGTGGAGATCTGAATGTTATGCTCCACAGTGGAGATCTGAATGTTACGCTCCACAGTGGAGATGAAGCCAGCCCAAAAGGTTAGCAAACAGAATCTAATTTCCACCCAGATGTTTGTTATATCAATAACTGCTGATATCCACATATCTCCAAACTGCAGTTGGTTATCTGAATGAGATTGGACGGCTATATTTAACCTGGTGGGTTGGCATATATATAGAGCTGCTAAAGATCATGTTGACCCTGAGATCTGTGAGTGTGTGTGTGTGTGTACAAAGCAACAGAATGGAAATGACTTGTAGATTATGTTAAACTGATAAGATTCAGTCTCCATGAAATGACTCCTGTACCTCTGCTAGTTCTTTGGGCTCTAAAGCCAGGTTACTGTAAAACACTTGACAACTACTGAAGTAAAAAAAGGCATTTGTATTTTCAGTTGAAGTCTGAAGTTTACATACACTTAGGTTGGAGTCATTAAAACTCGTTTTTCAACCACTCCACAAATGTCTTGTTAACAAACTATAGTTTGGCAAGTCGGTTAGAACATCTACTTTGTGCATGACACAAGTCATTTTTTCCAACAATTGTTTACAGACAGATTATTTCACTTATAATTCACTGTATCACAATTCCAGTGGGTCAGAAGTTTACATACACTAAGTTGACTGTGCCTTTAAACAGCTTGGAAAATTCCAGAAAATAATGTCATGGCTTTAGAAGCTTCTGATGGGCTAATTGACATAATTTGAGTCAATTGAAGGTGTACCAGTGGATGTATTTCAAGGCCTACCTTCAAACTCAGTGCCTCATTGCCTGACATCATGGGAAAATCAAAAGAAATCAGCCAAGACCTAAGAAAAAATTGTAGACCTCCACAAGTCTGGTTCATCCTTGGGAGCAATTTCCAAACGCCTGAAGGTACCACGTTCATCTGTACAAACAATAGTACGCAAGTATAAACACCATGGGACCACGCAGCCGTCATACCGCTCAGGAAGGAGACGCTTTCTGTCTCCTAGAGATGAACATACTTTGGTGCGAAAAGTGCAAATCAATCCCAGAACAACAGCAAAGGACCTTGTGAAGATGCTGGAGGAAACGGGTACAAAAGTATCTATATCCACAGTAAAACAAGTCCTATAGACAACCTGAAAGGTCGCTCAGCAAGGAAGAAGCCACTGCTCCAAAACCGCCATAAAAAAAAGCCAGACAGTAAAGTACACATTCTAAAACGGTAAAATAATGTTTTGCACAAAAATGGCAATACGAAAATCTGCACGCAGCCAACCCTAATTTCAATTAGGAAACACATTAAAAATCCAATGCAAAGTTACACCTCACTTTTCTAGTTGTAGGGAGGACCCGGCAAGCCAGCCTAATCCCTATAATGTAAACTCCAACAGAAATAACTTGTATAACTTGTATAATGTATAACTTCTAATTAAACCAAATCGTTTGCACTCATGACGACTGGTTTCAATCAAATTTTCAGTCAACTTACAAGCAAATACTTTATGAATATACTTGTCCAAATCACCTTGCAACTAGCCTGCTAACGTTAGCCCCGACTAGCCTGCTAACGTTAGCCCCGACTAGCCTGCTAACGTTAGCCCCGACTAGCCTGCTAACGACTAGCCTGCTTAACGTTAGCCCCGACTAGCCTGCTAACTTTAGCCCCGACTAGCCTGCTAACGTTAGCCCCGACTAGCCTGCTTAACGTTAGCCCCGACTAGCCTGCTAACTTTAGCCCCGACTAGCCTGCTAACGTTAGCCCCGACTAGCCTGCTAACGTTAGCCCCGACTAGCCTGCTAACGTTAGCCCCGACTAGCCTGCTAACGACTAGCCTGCTTAACGTTAGCCCCGACTAGCCTGCTAACGTTAGCCCCGACTAGCCTGCTAACGTTAGCCCCGACTAGCCTGCTTAACGTTAGCCCCAACTAGCCTGCTAACGTTAGCCCCGACTAGCCTGCTAACGTTAGCCCCGACTAGCCTGCTTAACGTTAGCCCCGACTAGCCTGCTTAACGTTAGCCCCGACTAGCCTGCTAACGTTAGCCCCGACTAGCCTGCTTAACGTTAGCCCCGACTAGCCTTCTAACGTTAGCCCCGACTAGCCTGCTAACGTTAGCCCCGACTAGCCTTCTAACGTTAGCCCCGACTAGCCTGCTTAACGTTAGCCCCGACTAGCCTGCTTAACGTTAGCACCGACTAGCCTGCTAACGTTAGCCCCGACTAGCCTTCTAACGTTAGCCCCGACTAGCCTGCTTAACGTTAGCCCCGACTAGCCTTCTAACGTTAGCCCCGACTAGCCTGCTTAACGTTAGCCCCGACTAGCCTGCTAACGTTAGCCCCGACTAGCCTTCTAACGTTAGCCCCGACTAGCCTGCTAACGTTAGCCCCGACTAGCCTTCTAACGTTAGCCCCGACTAGCCTGCTAACGTTAGCCCCGACTAGCCTTCTAACGTTAGCCCCGACTAGCCTGCTTAACGTTAGCCCCGACTAGCCTGCTTAACGTTAGCCCCGACTAGCCTGCTAACGTTAGCCCCGACTAGCCTTCTAACGTTAGCCCCGACTAGCCTGCTAACGTTAGCCCCGACTAGCCTTCTAACGTTAGCCCCGACTAGCCTGCTAACGTTAGCCCCGACTAGCCTTCTAACGTTAGCCCCGACTAGCCTGCTAACGTTAGCCCCGACTAGCCTGCTTAACGTTAGCCCCGACTAGCCTGCTAACGTTAGCCCCGACTAGCCTTCTAACGTTAGCCCCGACTAGCCTTCTAACGTTAGCCCCGACTAGCCTGCTTAACGTTAGCACCGACTAGCCTTCTAACGTTAGCCCCGACTAGCCTTCTAACGTTAGCCCCGACTAGCCTGCTTAACGTTAGCACCGACTAGCCTTCTAACGTTAGCCCCGACTAGCCTTCTAACGTTAGCCCCGACTAGCCTGCTTAACGTTAGCTCCGACTAGCCTGCTAACGTTAGCCCCGACTAGCCTGCTAACGTTAGCCCCGACTAGCCTGCTAACGTTAGCCCCGACTAGCCTGCTAACGTTAGCCCCGACTAGCCTGCTAACGTTAGCCCCGACTAGCCTGCTAACGTTAGCCCCGACTAGCCTGCTAACGTTAGCCCCGACTAGCCTGCTAACGTTAGCCCTACCAACGTTATGTTAGCACTACATGAGTCAGCCAGCTGCAATCAACACTTAGCTTACGTAACTAGCCAGTTATTAATGATTGTTAGCTATATGCATTCTTAACCAGCAAGCAAACCAGCCAGCTAACGTTAGCTTTTAGCTAACTAGCTATTAACCTGGCCAGCCTAGCCAACCATGGTCGGCAAGCTAGAGCCCGACTACTAGAGACCAGCAAGAACACAACGGATTTACAGATTGATGGCTATGGCCCATCCAATGGTAAAACCGTTATAATGCATGCAGGCTGAGTTAGCTACCAAAGCCTGGGGGAGGCGGGCGCTTCACCACAGATTGAGAATCAGGAAAATCCCCCCCAAAAAAGATAGATTCCAGATGTCCGTCAGCTAGCGCGCTAGTACGAAGCAAAGGTGGGAAAAAAAAGTTACAAAACTCCTGTAGCCTTCTTCACAGAGAACATGCCGAAAAGTTGATACACACAAAAAGGAGAACTGACGAGGTACTACACCATTTTTCTTTTCTTTTGAGCCCACGGCAAGAAGGCACCAGAGCCTGCCATGCTAATGGGTTCCCACTAGATAACACAGCCACAAAGTAGGTGAAGAGCATGCTGAATGGCCACATCTGCTTCTTGCTTACATCACACTTCCCGTGATTGGTGGATTGAAGCTCACCAACGCCAACACTTGGGTGTCTGATGTAATTACATGCTAGCGTGGCTAGCACACGAACTCGGTAGCACAGAGTAGATCCTCCATATGACGTTGAGAAATGGTGCTTTGTGGGTAGTTTAGAAGTTATCCGAAAATAAGTTAATAAATATGTAACAACCCCCGAAACATAATTATGTTTGTACTTTTAGGTAATCAGATCTAACTACAGCTAAGTTACTAAGTCTTTGACCACACTGTGTTGTTACATCGGTGAGATAAAACTCATGCTTCCCACCCTTTAAGTAAATCATGTATTAAATGAGGTGAAAAGGAGACAAAGTTTCAAAGTGGCACTCCAGTTTCCTAGTTTCCAGTAACTATCAGGTATTCAAACCCTATCCTTTTCCCCCACCCATACTTATTCCCCAGGGTGTTGCTGTAAAAAGACAATGTATTGAACGAAAGAACAAATTGATTTGATTGTTACGCAATGGGATTAAAAACAAGTTCTCAGCTAACTTATCTGGTAAAATCAGGGTAGAGGACCATTTAGTGGCAGTAAGTTCATCCTCTGATTTCTAAACACAGTCAGTCGAGCTACAAAAAAAAAAAAAAAACACTTTCACTTGATGTCTCAAGTACTGAAGAATTATTCAATTAAAAATAAGAATAAACTTATCGGGGAAAAAAAATTGTAAATGAGTGAGAACGCTTTGAGAAGTAGTTGTGGACCTCGTCTTTTCCCTCTAACGTCTTACTTTAACAGCTACAAGCTACTACAAAAGAAAAAAAAATTACTTTCAGTTAACGTCTCGATTTTATGAACCAAACAATTATCCTCCAAGAATGATCCTTTGACAATTAAACAATCTATGGCGTAATGACAGCAGGTGGTGGAGGTGTCGTCATCCTCCAACTCACTCCTAACCTCAAGTCAAACTAGAACAAAGACTAGGCCTAAACATTCAGCTGATGGCTCAATTAAGAACCGGATAATTATCTCTCTCCAGTAAAACCCTTTCTACTTAGTGGAGGATCACATAATGACAGCAGAAATTGAAAGAGCTGCATTCTAACTTCAGTTAAACTATACAACAAAATATAATTATATATATATATATATATATATATATATATATACACACACACACACAGTGGAAGTCGGAAGTTTACATTAACTTAGGTTGGAGTCATTAAAACTCTTTTTCAACCCCTCCACAAATGTCTTGTTAACAAACTATAGTTTTGGCAAGTCGGTTAGGACATCTACTTTGTGCATGACACAAGTCATTTTTCCAACAAGTGTTTACAGACAGATTATTTCACTTATAATTCACTGTATCACAATTCCAGTGGGTCAGAAGTTTACATACACTAAGTTGACTGTGCCTTTAAATAGCTTGGAAAATTCCAGAAAATGATGTCATGGCTTTAGAAGCTTCTGATAGGCTAAACAGCTTGGAAAATTGTAGACCTCCACATGTCTGGTTCATCCTTGGGAGGAATTTCCAAACACCTGAAGGTACCACGTTCATCTATACAAACAATAGTACGCAAATATAAACCATGGGACCACGCAGCTGTCATACCACTCAGGAAGGAGATGTGTTCTGCCTCCTAGAGATGAACGTACTTTGGTGCGAAAAGTGCAAATCATCCCAGAACAACAGCAAAGGACCTTGTGAAGATGCTGGAGGAAACAGGTACAAAAGTATCTATATCCACAGTAAAATGAGTCCTATATCGACATAACCTGAAAGGCCGCTCAGCAAGGAAGAAGTCACTGCTCCAAAACAGACATAAAAAAGCCAGACTACAGTTTGCAACTGCACATGGGGACAAAGATCATACTTTTTGGAGAAATGTCCTCTGGTCTGATGAAACAAAAAAATAACTGATTGGCCATAATGAGTTTGGAGGAAAAATGGGGAGGCTTGCAAGCCGTAGAACACCATCCCAACCGTGAAGCACAGGGGTGGCAGCATCATGTTGTGGGGGTGCTTTGCTGCAGGAGGGACTGGTGCACTTCACAAAATAGATGGCATCATGAGGCAGGACAATTATGTGGATATATGGAAGCAACATCTCAAGTCTTCAGTCAGGAAGTTAAAGCTTGGTTGCAAATGGGTCTTCCAAATGGACAATGGCCCCACACATACTTCCAAAGTTGTGGCAAAATGGCTTTAAGGACAACAAAGTCAAGGTATTGGAGTGGCCATCACAAAGTTCTGACCTCAATCCTATAGAATATGTGTGGGCAGAACTGAAAAAGCGTGTGCGAGCAAGGAGGCCTACAAACCTGACTCCGTTACACCAGCTCTGTGAGGAGGAATGGGACAAAATTCGGCCAACTTATTTTGGGAAGCTTGTGGAAGGCTACCCAAAACGTTTGACCTAACTTAAACAATTTAAAGGCAATGCTACATAGTGCACTACTTTAGACCAGGGCCCTATTCCCTATATAGTGCACTACTATAGACCAGGGCCCTATTCCCTATATAGTGCACTACTTTAGACCAGAGCCCTATTCCCTACATAGTGCACTACTTTAGACCAGAGCCCTATTCCCTATATAGTGCACTACTATAGACCAGGGCCCTATTCCCTATATAGTGCACTACTTTAGACCAGAGCCCTATTCCCTATATAGTGCACTACTTTAGACCAGGGCCCTATTCCCTATATAGTACACTACTTTAGACCAGAGCCCTATTCCCTATATAAGTGCACTACTTTAGACCAGGGCCCTATATAAGTGCACTACTTTAGACCAGGGCACCATTTGGAATGCTCTCCCAGTCCTCTATTAAATATGTAAAAATGCCACATTACTCCCCGACCGTCACATAGACCAGCACCCATAATAATATACACACTGTAACACTCATTATCTCTATCTCTCATTATCTCTCAGAGTGACTGAGTGAAGCTAGCACAGCATATTCCAGTATTCAGGGTTCATATTGTTAATTATTCAACAGTGGTTGTGGAGCTTCTGGCTACAGCTTTACACTGCATCCCAAATGGTGCACTATTCCCTATGTGGGTGCTGGTCTAAAAGTAGTGCACTATGTATGGAATAGGGTGCCATTTGGAACACAAGCCTTAGTGTAGTTTAAAAGAGCTGTAACATCCAGGGATTCCAATTCTCAGAACTCCTGTTCTGTTCTGGTCATTATTAATCATCATCCAAAGAGAAAGCAGAATTTAGTCGCTGTGATGTAGTCAGTGATCACAGAATATGGAGTTATCCCTTTTTACTGAATATGCAACCGCAGCTGAAGGAGCAAACAGTATTCGTTGATCTCCCTCTCTCTCTCTCTCTACAACCCAGACCACCCATACAACAACAAAATCTGAAATACTAGGTGTTAAATCTGGGAATGTGTTACGATGGATTTGGAATTTAAATAAATACAATTTATTTATTAGAATTTAAATAAAATTATCCACAGCCATTGTTGCAACCCTTATTACCAGTCTGTTCAAACTCTCTTTCATATCGTCCGAGATCCCTAAAGATTGGACGACGAATCAATGCTTAGATACCAGCCCAGCAGTTTGAGAAAATCTCTCCAGTTTGATTGAGACCGACAGAATCGTACATTCTGCTTGTGCTTCTCTTAACATGTTATCCCATAACAATCTAAGACCCGTCTAAGAGTCCAAGACCCGTCTAAGAGTCCAAGACCCGTCTAAGAGTCCAAGACCCATCTAAGAGTCCAAGACCCATCTAAGAGTCCAAGACCCATCTAAGAGTCCAAGACCCATCTAAGAGTCCAAGCTTGTTGTTGTTGAGGCAAGTCAAAGTTCAGTAGCCGATGTCTACACCACTTGGTTAACAGTAGAAACGGGATTCTTCAATGAAGAACTGAGAGGAGAGAGAGCTGGGCCCTACTGAGAGGACAGAGAGCTGGGCCCTACTGAGAGGACAGAGAGCTGGGCCCTACTGAGAGGACAGAGCTGAGCCCTACTGAGAGGACAGAGAGCAGCAGCTGGGTCCTACTGAGAGGAGAGAGAGCTAGGCCCTACTGAGAGGAGAGAGAGCTAGGCCCTACTGAGAGGACAGAGAGCTAGGCCCTACTGAAAGGACAGAGAGCTAGGCCCTACTGAAAGGACAGAGAGCTAGGCCCTACTGAGAGGACAGAGAGCTGGGCCCTACTGAGAGGACAGAGAGCTGGGCCCTACTGAGAGGAGAGAGAGCTGGGCCCTACTGAGAGGAGAGAGAGCTAGGCCCTACTGAGAGGAGAGAGAGCTAGGCCCTACTGAGAGGACAGAGAGCTAGGCCCTACTGAAAGGACAGAGAGCTAGGCCCTACTGAAAGGACAGAGAGCTAGGCCCTACTGAGAGGACAGAGAGCTGGGCCCTACTGAGAGGACAGAGAGCTGGGCCCTACTGAGAGGAGAGAGAGCTGGGCCCTACTGAGAGGACAGAGAGCTGTGCCCTACTGAGAGGACAGAGAGCTGGGCCCTACTGAGAGGACAGAGAGCTGGGCCCTACTGAGAGGACAGAGAGCTGGGCCCTACTGAGAGGCGAGTGTGAATCAGCAACTAGGTTCTACTGAGAGTACAGAGAGCTGGGCCCTACTGAGAGAGCAGCAGCTGGGTCCTACTGAGAGGAGAGTGTGAATCAGCAACTAGGTTCTACTGAGAGTACAGAGAGCTGGGCCCTACTGAGAGGACAGAGAGCTGGGCCCCACTGATAGGACAGAGAGCTGGGCCCTACTGAGAGGACAGAGAGCTGGGCCCTACTGAGAGGACAGAGAGCTGGGCCCTACTGAGAGTACAGAGAGCTAGGCCCTACTGAGAGGACAGAGAGCAGCAGCTGGGTCCTACTGAGAGGACAGAGAGCAGCAGCTGGGTCCTACTGTCTGCAGGTCACTAATGGTTTTCATGCACATTTTTTTCCACTTGAGAAATACTGCAACAAACATCTTTAGCGATATGCCAAATTGCGAGACTCAAGATCTCCGGTGCTATCAATTGATAAGACATCATTAGAAGAACGGATAACGAGAGAAATAAAAAAATACTCAACCAACATGGTAGAGATAACACCTTAAATAAGCATCTTAAATAAGCATGCCCCTTTCAAAAAATGCAGAACCTAGTGGTTAGAGTGTGGAGGCGGCAGGGTAGCCTAGTGGTTAGAGTGTAGAGGCGGCAGGGTAGCCTAGTGGTTAGAGTGTAGAGGTGGCAGGGTAGCCTAGTGGTTAGAGTGTAGAGGCGGCAGGGTAGCCTAGTGGTTAGAGTGTAGAGGTGGCAGGGTAGCCTAGTGGTTAGAGTGTAGAGGCGGCAGGGTAGCCTAGTGGTTAGAGTGTGGAGGCGGCAGGGTAGCCTAGTGGTTAGAGTGTAGAGGCGGCAGGGTAGCCTAGTGGTTAGAGTGTGGAGGCGGCAGGGTAGCCTAGTGGTTAGAGTGTAGAGGCGGCAGGGTAGACTAGTGGTTAGAGTGTAAATAAACAAATACCCTGTGCTTTATCACTTGGCCATAGGGGCATATAGTGCAAAATGCAATCTTGTTAATTTATTATATTAGATATTAAAAATGGACAGACTAGCTCAAATTATGACTATTCATTGATCATGATCATAATCCAATGGATTATTAATTTATGAATTCATAAAATAAAAATAAATCAAATTTAAAAAGTAGGTGGGTGAAATTATATTGTTTATTTGGTATTATTTAACAGCAAAATGTATTTCTGATGTGCACTACGTCAAGCACAACCTTTTAAATCAACAAGTCCATTTGGATGGAAACACACATCTCAAACAGGGCACCAAATGGCTGCAAACAATGTACCGGCTGAGATTTACAACCTGATAGCAATGTGTCAGAATATCAATAAAATGCTTTGGTGAATTATATTAATCATGCACCTCTTCTTACTCGACGTCATGGAAAACCTCCTATTTCTCTGACAGATATCATTCTCAGTTTGTTTCATATATAGCTAGGTAGTTTCCACTTTAAGAGATATTAATAATGTATGGAGTTGGCAGTAAGGCAACCTCACCAGACTCCACCGAGGAGAGAGATTCACAGAGGTCATAGTGAGGGAGGGAGAGAGAGAAGGAGGGAGGGGAGCAGAGAGAGAGAGGGAAGAGAGAGAGAGAGAGAGGGCAGAGAGAGAGAGAGAGTGAGAAGGAGGGAGGGGGGCAGAGAGAGAGGGAGAGGGCAGAGAGAGAGAGAGAGAAGGAGAGAAGGAGGGGGGGGCAGAGAGAGAGAGGGGGAAGAGAGAGAGAGAGATAGAGAAGGAGGGAGGGGGGCAGAGAGAGAGAGGGAGAGGGCAGAGAGAGAGAGAGAGAGAGAGAGAGGGAGAGGGCAGAGAGAGAGAGAGAGGGAGAGGGCAGAGAAAGAGGGAGAGAGAGAGGGCAGAGAGAGAGAGAGAGAGAGAGAGAGAGAGAGAGAGAAGGAGAGGAGGGAGGGGGGCAGAGAGAGAGAGAGAGAGAGGGAGGGAAGGAGGGAGGGGATCAGAGAAAGAGAAGGAGAGGGGCAGAGAGGGAGGGGGCAGAGAGGGAGGGGGGCAGAGAGAGAGAGGGAGAGGGGCAGAGAGGGAAGGACGGAGGGGATCAGAGAGAGAGAGAGAGAGAGAGAGAGAGAGAGAGAGAGAGAGAGAGAGAGCACACATTGCTTCAGCATCAATAACACACTAATAAAACAGAGAGATGTGTTACCTGTGTGAGAACATCTAGTTGAGCCACTATGTGTTCCAGGGTGCTGGCCAGACCAGCAGGCACCATGCCTTCTCTCTGGGTCTGTGTCTGGGGCGGAGGCTCGGTGCGTGTCAGCTCGACAGTGGGGGGCCTGGCTCTGGGAGCCCTGGAGGTCTGGGTGGGTCTGGAAGACAGGCTCCGGGTGACGCTGCCACTCCTACTCCTCACCTCCGTACGTAAGCCCCGCCCCTGGCCGTTAAACAGCTCTGACTCAGACGACTCCTTGAGAGGACAAGAAAAAAACATATCAACATCTGGGTGTCCAACAACTATCTATGACCAGAGGTTTTACCTGACTATGTAAACTAACCAGTAAACTATGGGTCCTGAATATGACTAAGGACCAGACCATCTCTTTCGCTAGTATCCCTCCTCCTCAGAATAATTTCCCCTCAACTCCTGTTCAACATCTGGTAGACAGGTGGCCCTGCAACAAGGCCATCTTCTCTCTCCCTCCAAGGTGTGTAAATATTGACTTGTGTGGTCAGGGAGAAGTGATGCTCCCTGTGCCTGTCCACGTACACCCACTTTGTGTTGAGAGAGAGAGACACGAGAGAGAGATGAGAGAAACAGAGATGAGAGAGAGAGACACGAGAGAGAGATGAGAGAAACAAAGATGAGAGAAAGAGAGACGAGAGAGAGGAGAGAAACAGAGATGAGAGAAAGAGAGACGAGAGAGGAGAGAGAGAGAAACATGTTTCCCATGCCAATAAAGCCCTTGAATTGAATTGAGAGACGAGAGAGAGAGAGAGACGAGAGAGAAACGAGAGCGAGACGAGAGAGAGAGAGACGAGAGAGAGAAACGAGAGCGAGACGAGAGAGAGCGAGAGAGAGAAACGAGAGAGAGAAACGAGAGAGAGCGAGAGAGAAACGAGAGAGAGAAACGAGAGAGAGCGAGAGAGAAACGAGAGAGAGCGAGAGAGAGAGAGAGAGAGAGAGAGACGAGAGAGAGGAGAGAAACAGAGATGAGAGAAAGAGAGACGAGAGAGGAGAGAAACATGTTTCCCATGCCAATAAAGCCCTTGAATTGAATTGAGAGACGAGAGAGAGAGAGAAATGAGAGAGAGAGAGAGAGAGAGAGAGAGAGAAGTGAGACAGAGTGAGAGAGAGAAGTGAGACAGAGATAGAGAGACAGAGATAAGTGAGAGAGAGAGAAGTAAGACAGAGAGACAGAGAGAGAGAGAGAGAAGTGAGACAGAGAGAGAGAGAAGTGAGACAGAGAGACAGAGAGAGAGAGAGAGAAGTGAGACAGAGAGAGAGAGAAGTGAGACAGAGAGACAGAGAGAGAGAGAGAGAGAGAGACAGAGAGAGCGAGAGAGAGAGAGAGAGAGAGAGACGAGAGAGAAACGAGAGAAACGAGAGCTAGAAATGAGAGAAACGAGATGAGAGAAAGAGAGACGAGAGAGAGGAGAGAAACAGAGATGAGAGAAAGAGAGACGAGAGAGGAGAGAAACATGTTTCCCATGCCAATAAAGCCCTTGAATTGAATTGAGAGACGAGAGAGAGAGAGAAATGAGAGAGAGAGAGAGAGAGAGAGAGAGAGAGAGAGAGAGAGAAGTGAGACAGAGACAGAGAGAGAGCGAGAGAGAGAGAAAGAGAGAGAGAGAGAAGTGAGACAGAGGGACAGAGAGAGAGCGAGAGAAGTGAGACAGAGTGAGAGAGAGAAGTGAGACAGAGAGAGAGAGAAGTGAGACAGAGAGAGAGAGAAGTGAGACAGAGAGACAGAGAGACAGAGAGAGAGAGAGAAGTGAGACAGAGATAGAGAGAGAGAGAGAGAGAGAGAGAGTGAAACGAGCGAAAGAGAGGAGAGACGGAGAGGAGGAGAGTTTCAATTGAGTCGTATGTACAGGATACTCATGGTATACACCGTTCAACCAAATGCTACTTACAGGTTCCTTCTGGACGAGGCAACAACAACAATAATAAATAATAATAAAGATAATGCAGAGAAAATAAGTTCATATTCATTTTTAAACACAACACAAATGTTTTAACTTAGGAAGAGTTCATCGATCCTCCACCAAATTTCACAGTGGGTGCGAGACACTGTGGCTTGTAGGCCTCTCCAGGTCTTGTGGGCCTCTCCAGGTCTTGTAGGTCTCTCCAGGTCTTGTAGGTCTCTCCAGGTCTTGTCGGCCTCTCCAGGTCTTGTCGGCCTCTCCAGGTCTTGTCGGCCTCTCCAGGTCTTGTAGGCCTCTCCAGGTCTTGTGGGTCTCTCCAGGTCTTGTGGGTCTCTCCAGGTCTTGTGGGTCTCTCCAGGTCTTGTGGGTCTCTCCAGGTCTTGTGGGTCTCTCCAGGTCTTGTGGGTCTCTCCAGGTCTTGTGGGCCTCGCCAGGTCTTGTGGGCCTCTCCAGGTCTTGTGGGCCTCTCCAGGTCTTGTGGGCCTCTCCAGGTCTTGTGGGCCTCTCCAGGTCTTGTAGGCCTCTCCAGGTCTTGTCGGCCTCTCCAGGTCTTGTAGGCCTCTCCAGGTCTTGTAGGTCTCTCCAGGTCTTGTAGGTCTCTCCAGGTCTTGTAGGTCTCTCCAGGTCTTGTAGGCCTCTCCAGGTCTTGTAGGCCTCTCCAGGTCTTGTAGGCCTCTCCAGGTCTTGTCGGCCTCTCCAGGTCTTGTAGGTCTCTCCAGGTCTTGTGGGTCTCTCCAGGTCTTGTGGGTCTCTCCAGGTCTTGTGGGCCTCTCCAGGTCTTGTCGGCCTCTCCAGGTCTTGTAGGCCTCTCCAGGTCTCGTATCCACTGTGAAATTTGGTGGAGGATCGGTGGTGACCTGAGGGTGCTTTAGCACGGCTGGAATCGTGCAGATTTGTCCTTGTGAAGGACGTATGAATCAAGCCACGTACAAAAGGTTGTCCTGGAAGAGAAAACATGCTTCCTTCTGCTCTGACAATGTTCCCCAACTCTGAGGATTGTGTTTTCCAGCAGGACAATGCGCCGTGTCACACAGTCAGGTCAGTCAAGGTGTGGATGGAGGACCACCAGATCCAAGTCCCTGTCATGTCCAGCCCAATCTCCAGACCTGAACCCCATTGAAAACCTCTGGAATGTGACCAAGAGTAAGATAGATGGTCACAGGCCATCGAACAAAGCCGAGTTAGTTAATTTTTTTGCACCAGGACTGGCATAAAGTCACCCAACATCAAGACTGGTAGAGAGCATGCCAAGACGCATGAAAGCTGTCATTGAAAATCAGGGTTCTTCCACCAAATATTGATTTCTGAACTCCTCCTAAGTTAAATCATTTGCATTGTGTTTTAAAAATGAACGTATTGTCTTTGCATTATTCGATGTCTGACAACACTGCATCTTTATTGTTCTTTCCATCAGTTGTCATTTTCTGTAAATAAATGCCCTAAATTACAATATTTTTATTTGGAATTTGGGAGAAATGTTGTCAGTAGTTTATAGATTAAAACATAAATGTTAATTTTACCCAAACACGTACTTATAAATAGTAAAACAATAATAATAATAATAATTTTTGCAGTGGTCTCTTAATTTTTTCCAGAGGTGTGTGTGTGTGTAGGTGTGTATGTGTTCTAAGGTCGGAGAATCAGAGCAGGTGGTCAGTCCTGTTAGAATCAGAGCAGGTGGTCAGTCCTGTTAGAATCAGAGCAGGAGGTCAGTCCTGTTAGAATCAGAGCAGGTGGTCAGTCCTGTTAGAATCAGAGCAGGTGGTCAGTCCTGTTGGGGTTGGAAACAAAGAAGGTGGTCAGTCCTGTTAGGGTTGGAAACAGAGCAGGCGGTCAGTCCTGTTAGAATCAGAGCAGGTGGTCAGTCCTGTTAGAATCAGAGCAGGTGGTCAGTCCTGTTGGGGTTGGAAACAGAGAAGGTGGTCAGTCCTGTTAGGGTTGGAAACAGAGCAGGCGGTCAGTCCTGTTAGAATCAGAGCAGGTGGTCAGTCCTGTTGGGGTTGGAAACAGAGAAGGTGGTCAGTCCTGTTAGAATCAGAGCAGGTGGTCAGTCCTGTTAGAATCAGAGCAGGTGGTCAGTCCTGTTAGAATCAGAGCAGGTGGTCAGTCCTGTTAGGGTTGGAAACAGAGCAGGTGGTCAGTCCAGTTAGAATCAGAGCAGGTGGTCAGTCCTGTTAGGGTTGGAAACAGAGAAGGTGGTCAGTCCAGTTAGAATCAGAGCAGGTGGTCAGTCCTGTTAGGGTTGGAAACAGAGCAGGTGGTCAGACCTGTTAGAATCAGAGCAGGTGGTCAGTCCTGTTGGGGTTAGAATCAGAGCAGGTGGTCAGTCCTGTTGGGTTGGAAACAGAGCAGGTGGTCAGTCCTGTTGGGGTTAGAATCAGAGCAGGTGGTCAGTCCTGTTGGGGTTGGAAACAGAGCAGGTGGTCAGTCCTGTTAGAATCAGAGCAGGTGGTCAGTCCTGTTGGGGTTGGAAACAGAGAAGGTGGTCAGTCCTGTTAGGGTTGGAAACAGAGCAGGCGGTCAGTCCTGTTAGAATCAGAGCAGGTGGTCAGTCCTGTTGGGGTTGGAAACAGAGAAGGTGGTCAGTCCTGTTAGGGTTGGAAACAGAGCAGGTGGTCAGTCCTGTTAGGGTTGGAAACAGAGCAGGTGGTCAGTCCTGTTAGAATCAAAGCAGGTGGTCAGTCATTTTGGGGTTAGAATCAGAGCAGGTGGTCAGTCCTGTTAGAATCAAAGCAGGTGGTCAGTCCTGTTAGAATCAGAGCAGGTGGTCAGTCCTGTTAGAATCCGAGCAGGTGGTCAGTCCTGTTAGAATCAGAGCAGGTGGTCAGTCCTGTTAGAATCAGAGCAGGAGGTCAGTCCTGTTAGAATCAGAGCAGGTGGTCAGTCCTGTTAGAATCAGAGCAGGTGGTCAGTCCTGTTGGGGTTGGAAACAGAGAAGGTGGTCAGTCCTGTTAGGGTTGGAAACAGAGCAGGCGGTCAGTCCTGTTAGAATCAGAGCAGGTGGTCAGTCCTGTTGGGGTTGGAAACAGAGAAGGTGGTCAGTCCTGTTAGAATCAGAGCAGGTGGTCAGTCCTGATAGAATCAGAGCAGGTGGTCAGTCCTGTTAGAATCAGAGCAGGTGGTCAGTCCTGTTAGGGTTGGAAACAGAGCAGGTGGTCAGTCCAGTTAAAATCAGAGCAGGTGGTCAGTCCTGTTAGGGTTGGAAAAAGAGAAGGTGGTCAGTCCAGTTAGAATCAGAGCAGGTGGTCAGTCCTGTTAGGGTTGGAAACAGAGCAGGTGGTCAGACCTGTTAGAATCAGAGCAGGTGGTCAGTCCTGTTGGGGTTAGAATCAGAGCAGGTGGTCAGTCCTGTTGGGTTGGAAACAGAGCAGGTGGTCAGTCCTGTTGGGGTTAGAATCAGAGCAGGTGGTCAGTCCTGTTGGGGTTGGAAACAGAGGAGGTGGTCAGTCCTGTTAGAATCAGAGCAGGTGGTCAGTCCTGTTGGGGTTGGAAACAGAGAAGGTGGTCAGTCCTGTTAGGGTTGGAAACAGAGCAGGTGGTCAGTCCTGTTAGAATCAGAGCAGGTGGTCAGTCCTGTTGGGGTTGGAAACAGAGAAGGTGGTCAGTCCTGTTGGGGTTGGAAACAGAGCAGGCGGTCAGTCCTGTTAGAATCAGAGCAGGCGGTCAGTCCTGTTAGGGTTGGAAACAGAGCAGGCGGTCAGTCCTGTTAGAATCAGAGCAGGTGGTCAGTCCTGTTGGGGTTGGAAACAGAGCAGGTGGTCAGTCCTGTTGGGGTTGGAAACAGAGCAGGCGGTCAGTCCTGTTAGAATCAGAGCAGGTGGTCAGTCCTGTTGGGGTTGGAAACAGAGAAGGTGGTCAGTCCTGTTGGGGTTGGAAACAGAGCAGGCGGTCAGTCCTGTTAGAATCAGAGCAGGCGGTCAGTCCTGTTAGAATCAAAGCAGGTGGTCAGTCATTTTGGGGTTAGAATCAGAGCAGGTGGTCAGTCCTGTTAGAATCAAAGCAGGTGGTCAGTCCTGTTAGAATCAGAGCAGGTGGTCAGTCCTGTTAGAATCAAAGCAGGTGGACAGTCCTGTTAGAATCAAAGCAGGTGGACAGTCCTGTTAGAATCAGAGCAGGTGGTCAGTCCTGTTAGAATCAAAGCAGGTGCTCAGTCCTGTTAGAATCAGAGCAGGTGGTCAGTCCTGTTAGAATCAGAGCAGGTGGTCAGTCCTGTTAGAATCAGAGCAGGTGGACAGTCCTGTTGGGGTTAGAATCAGAGCAGGTGGCCAGTCCTGTTAGAATCAGAGCAGGTGGTCAGTCCTGTTAGAATCAGAGCAGGTGGTCAGTCCTGTTAGAATCAGAGCAGGTGGTCAGTTCTGTTAGAATCAGAGCAGGTGGTCAGTCCTGTTAGAATCAGAGCAGGTGGTCAGTCCTGTTAGAATCAGAGCAGGTGGTCAGTTCTGTTAGAATCAGAGCAGGTGGTCAGTCCTGTTAGAATCAGAGCAGGTGGTCAGTCCTGTTAGGGTTGGAAACAGAGCAGGTGGTCAGTCCTGTCAGAATCAGAGCAGGTGGTCAGTCCTGTTAGAATCAGAGCAGGTGGACAGTCCTGTTAGAATCAGAGCAGGTGGACAGTCCTGTTAGAATCAGAGCAGGTGGTCACTCCTGTTAGAATCAGAGCAGGTGGTCAGTCCTGTTAGAATCAGAGCAGGTGGTCAGTCCTGTTAGAATCAGAGCAGGTGGTCAGTCCTGTTAGGGTTAGAATCAGAGCAGGTGGTCAGTCCTGTTAGAATCAGAGCAGGTGGTCAGTCCTGTTAGAATCAGAGCAGGTGGTCAGTCCTGTTAGAATCACAGCAGGTGGTCAGTCCTGTTAGAATCACAGCAGGTGGTCAGTCCTGTTAGAATCAGAGCAGGTGGTCAGTCCTGTTAATATCAGAGCAGGTGGTCAGTCCTGTTAATATCAGAGCAGGTGGTCAGTCCTGTTAGAATCAGAGCAGGTGGTCAGTCCTGTTAGAATCAGAGCAGGTGGTCAGTCCTGTTAGAATCAGAGCAGGTGGTCAGTCCTGTTAGAATCAGAGCAGGTGGTCAGTCCTGTTAGAATCAGAGCAGGTGGTCAGTCCTGTTAGAATCAGAGCAGGTGGTCAGTCCTGTTAGAATCAGAGCAGGTGGTCAGTCCTGTTAGAATCAGAGCAGGTGGTCAGTCCTGTTAGAATCAGAGCAGGTGGTCAGTCCTGTTAGAATCAGAGCAGGTGGTCAGTCCTGTTAGAATCAGAGCAGGTGGTCAGTCCTGTTAGAATCAGAGCAGGTGGTCAGTCCTGTTAGAATCAGAGCAGGTGGTCAGTCCTGTTAGGGTTGGAAACAGAGCAGGTGGTCAGTCCAGTTAGAATCAGAGCAGGTGGTCAGTCCTGTTAGGTTTGGAAACAGAGAAGGTGGTCAGTCCAGTTAGAATCAGAGCAGGTGGTCAGTCCTGTTAGGGTTGGAAACAGAGCAGGTGGTCAGACCTGTTAGAATCAGAGCAGGTGGTCAGTCCTGTTGGGGTTAGAATCAGAGCAGGTGGTCAGTCCTGTTGGGTTGGAAACAGAGCAGGTGGTCAGTCCTGTTGGGGTTAGAATCAGAGCAGGTGGTCAGTCCTGTTGGGGTTGGAAACAGAGCAGGTGGTCAGTCCTGTTAGAATCAGAGCAGGTGGTCAGTCCTGTTGGGGTTGGAAACAGAGAAGGTGGTCAGTCCTGTTAGGGTTGGAAACAGAGCAGGCGGTCAGTCCTGTTAGAATCAGAGCAGGTGGTCAGTCCTGTTGGGGTTGGAAACAGAGAAGGTGGTCAGTCCTGTTAGAATCAAAGCAGGTGCTCAGTCCTGTTAGAATCAGAGCAGGTGGTCAGTCCTGTTAGAATCAGAGCAGGTGGTCAGTCCTGTTAGAATCAGAGCAGGTGGACAGTCCTGTTGGGGTTAGAATCAGAGCAGGTGGCCAGTCCTGTTAGAATCAGAGCAGGTGGTCAGTCCTGTTAGAATCAGAGCAGGTGGTCAGTCCTGTTAGAATCAGAGCAGGTGGTCAGTTCTGTTAGAATCAGAGCAGGTGGTCAGTCCTGTTAGAATCAGAGCAGGTGGTCAGTCCTGTTAGAATCAGAGCAGGTGGTCAGTTCTGTTAGAATCAGAGCAGGTGGTCAGTCCTGTTAGGGTTAGAATCAGAGCAGGTGGTCAGTCCTGTCAGAATCAGAGCAGGTGGACAGTCCTGTTAGAATCAGAGCAGGTGGACAGTCCTGTTAGAATCAGAGCAGGTGGTCAGTCCTGTTAGAATCAGAGCAGGTGGTCAGTTCTGTTAGAATCAGAGCAGGTGGTCAGTCCTGTTAGGGTTAGAATCAGAGCAGGTGGTCAGTCCTGTTAGAATCAGAGCAGGTGGACAGTCCTGTTAGAATCAGAGCAGGTGGACCGTCCTGTTAGAATCAGAGCAGGTGGTCAGTCCTGTTAGAATCAGAGCAGGTGGTCAGTCCTGTTAGAATCAGAGCAGGTGGTCAGTCCTGTTAGAATCAGAGCAGGTGGTCAGTCCTGTTAGGGTTAGAATCAGAGCAGGTGGTCAGTCCTGTTAGAATCAGAGCAGGTGGTCAGTCCTGTTAGAATCAGAGCAGGTGGTCAGTCCTGTTAGAATCACAGCAGGTGGTCAGTCCTGTTAGAATCAGAGCAGGTGGTCAGTCCTGTTAGAATCATAGCAGGTGGTCAGTCCTGTTAGAATCAGAGCAGGTGGTCAGTCCTGTTAGAATCAGAGCAGGTGGTCAGTCCTGTTAGAATCAGAGCAGGTGGTCAGTCCTGTTAGAATCAGAGCAGGTGGTCAGTCCTGTTAGAATCACAGCAGGTGGTCAGTCCTGTTAGAATCAGAGCAGGTGGTCAGTCCTGTTAGAATCAGAGCAGGTGGTCAGTCCTGTTAGAATCAGAGCAGGTGGTCAGTCCTGTTAGAATCAGAGCAGGTGGTCAGTCCTGTTAGAATCAGAGCAGGTGGTCAGTCCTGTTAGGGTTGGAAACAGAGCAGGTGGTCAGTCCAGTTAGAATCAGAGCAGGTGGTCAGTCCTGTTAGGGTTGGAAACAGAGAAGGTGGTCAGTCCAGTTAGAATCAGAGCAGGTGGTCAGTCCTGTTAGGGTTGGAAACAGAGCAGGTGGTCAGACCTGTTAGAATCAGAGCAGGTGGTCAGTCCTGTTGGGGTTAGAATCAGAGCAGGTGGTCAGTCCTGTTGGGTTGGAAACAGAGCAGGTGGTCAGTCCTGTTGGGGTTAGAATCAGAGCAGGTGGTCAGTCCTGTTGGGGTTGGAAACAGAGCAGGTGGTCAGTCCTGTTAGAATCAGAGCAGGTGGTCAGTCCTGTTGGGGTTGGAAACAGAGAAGGTGGTCAGTCCTGTTAGGGTTGGAAACAGAGCAGGTGGTCAGTCCTGTTAGAATCAGAGCAGGTGGTCAGTCCTGTTGGGGTTGGAAACAGAGAAGGTGGTCAGTCCTGTTAGGGTTGGAAACAGAGCAGGCGGTCAGTCCTGTTAGAATCAGAGCAGGTGGTCAGTCCTGTTGGGGTTGGAAACAGAGAAGGTGGTCAGTCCTGTTAGGGTTGGAAACAGAGCAGGCGGTCAGTCCGGTTAGAATCAGAGCAGGCGGTCAGTCCTGTTGGGGTTGGAAACAGAGCAGGTGGTCAGTCCTGTTAGGGTTGGAAACAGAGCAGGTGGTCAGTCCTGTTAGAATCAAAGCAGGTGGTCAGTCATTTTGGGGTTAGAATCAGAGCAGGTGGTCAGTCCTGTTAGAATCAAAGCAGGTGGTCAGTCCTGTTAGAATCAGAGCAGGTGGTCAGTCCTGTTAGAATCAGAGCAGGTGGTCAGTCCTGTTAGAATCAGAGCAGGTGGTCAGTCCTGTTAGAATCAGAGCAGGAGGTCAGTCCTGTTAGAATCAGAGCAGGTGGACAGTCCTGTTAGAATCAGAGCAGGTGGTCAGTCCTGTTAGAATCAGAGCAGGTGGTCAGTCCTGTTAGAATCAGAGCAGGTGGTCAGTCCAGTTCAAGTGTTCAGCAGTCTGATGGAGAACTGTCTCTAAGCCTGTTATTATCAGACCTCATGCCCCGTAGAAGAGGAGACATTCTGAGCAGAAAACAAACCCTTGGACTTAAGGTTTAGAACCACAGCAACCATACAGTCAGTTCTGTTCTGCCCCCACTACGCATCTGTCCAAACCCAGCCATCATGAATGCCACACACACACACACGCACGCACACTGACTAACCCTCCCTGTGTTGTTGCACGGCCATTCAGTCTCTACCTAGTCATCAAGCTTAATCTCACTTCCCGTCTGCCAGAGAGACCAGAGGGGGGAGGGGTGTGTGTGTGTGTGTGTGTGTGTGTGCAGACATTTGACTTTGCTAAAAAAAATAAAAATAAACATTCTGTACTGATTTCTATTGGTTGTTTGGCTCGACAATGATTTCTATTGGTTCTCTGGTGTGACAGGGAATGCCACAAGATGCATTTTTTTTACTATTTGGTAAATGGCGCTCGGCCATTTTTAACACTACTTGGTAAATGCTCGACCTTCCACAGACTCAAAACAGCCAGCCAGTGAAGCAGCCTGTGAAGCAGCCCGTGAAGCAGCCCGTGAAGCAGCCCGTGAAGCAGCCCGTGAAGCAGCCCGTGAATTCCACATATATGTTTTCCATTGTAGATCTAGATACAGTGCATTGGGAAAGTATTCAAACCCCTTGACTTTTTCCACATTTTGTTACGTTACAGCCTTATTCTAAAATGGATTTAAAAAAAGTATTCCCTCATCAATCTATAAACAATAACCCATAATGACAAAGCGAAAACAGGTCTTTTCAGAAATGTTAGTACATTTACTACAAATAAAACCTTACTCGGTACTTTGTTGAAGCACCTTTTGCAGTGATTACAGCCTCCAGTCTTCTTTGATATGACGCTACAAGATTGGCACACCTGTATTTGGGGAGTTTCTCCCATTCTTCTCTGCAGATCCTCTCAAGCTCTGTCAGGTTGGATGGGGAGCGTCGCTGAACAGCTATTTTCAAGTCTCTCCAGGGATGTTTGATCGGATTCAAGTCCGGGCTCTGGCTGGGTCACTCAAGGACATTCAGAGACTTGTCCCGAAGCCACTCCTGCGTTGTCTTGACTGTGTGCTTAGGGTCGTTGTCCTGTTGGAAGGTGAACCATCGCCCCAGTCTGAGGTCCTGAGCGCTCTGGAGCAGGTTTTCATCAAGGACCTCTCTGTACTTTGCTCCGTTCATCTTTCTCTCGATCCTGACTAGTCTCCCAGTCCCTGCCGCTGAATAACATCCCCACAGCATTTCATTTTATTTAACCTTTATTTAACTAGGCAAGTCAGTCAATGACGGGGAACAGTGGGTTAACTGCCTTGTTCAGGGGCAGAAGGACAGATGTTTACCTTGTCAGCTTGGGGATTCGATCTTGCAACCTTTCGGTTAAACTCCAAGTGGGTTGCCATGTGCCTTTTACTGAGGAGTGGCTTCCGTCTGGCCACTCTACCATAAAGACCTGAGACTCCTGATGGAGTTCTGTAGAGATGGTTGTCCTTCTGGAAGGTTCTCCCATATCCATAGAGGAACTCTAGAGCTCTGTCAGTGACCATCGGGTTCTTGGTCCCTGCCAAAAGGAACCTAAAGACTTTCAGACCATGAGAAACAAGATGCTCTGGAAACCAGCATTTCCTCCATCCGTCACGTCTGGAGGAAACCAGGCACCACTCATCACCTGGCCAATACCATCCCTACGGTG
>NC_143028.1:81695000-81712500 GCF_057628025.1 Oncorhynchus mykiss
AGAGGGAGGGGTGGAGAGAGGGAGGGATGGATGGAGAGAGGGAGGGAGGGATGGATGGATGGATGGATGGATAGGGAGGGAGGGATGGATGGATGGATGGAGAGAGAGCGAGGGAGGGATGGATGGAGAGAGAGGGAGGGATGGATGGAGAGAGAGAGAGAGGGAGGGATGGAGAGAGGGAGGGATGGAGAGAGGGAGAGAGGGAGGGAGGGATGGAGAGAGGGAGGGAGGGATGGATGGAGAGAGAGGGAGGGATGGATGGATGGATAGAGGGAGGGATGGAGAGAGGGAGGGATGGATGGAGAGAGGGAGGGATGGATGAAGAGAGAGGGAGGGATGTAGAGAGGGAGGGAGGAAGAGAGGGAGGGAGGGAGGGATGGATGGAGAGAGGGAGGGATGGATGGAGAGAGGGCGGGATGATGGATGGAGAGAGGGATGGATGGATGGAGAGAGGGAGGGATGAATGGAGAGAGGGAGAGATGGATGGAGAGAGAGAGGGATGGATGAAGAGAGGGAGGGATGGATGAAGAGAGAGAGGGAGGGGGAGAGGGAGGGATGGAGAGAGAGAGGGAGGGAGGGGTGGATGGAGAGAGGGAGGGGTGGAGAGAGGGAGGGATGGATGGAGAGAGGGATGGATGGAGAGAGGGAGGCATGGATGGAGAGAGAGAGGGATGGATGAAGAGAGGGAGGGATGGATGGAGAGAGAGAGGGAGGGAGAGAGGGATGGATGGAGAGAGAGAGGGATGGATGGAGAGAGGGAGGGAGGGATGATGGAGAGAGAGGGAGGGATGGATGGATGGAGAGAGGGAGGGATGGATGGATGGAGAGAGGGAGGGATGGATGGATGGAGAGAGGGCGGGATGATGGATGGAGAGAGGGATGGATGGATGAGAGAGGGAGGGATGAATGGAGAGAGGGAGAGATGGATGGAGAGAGAGAGGGATGGATGAAGAGAGGGAGGGATGGATGAAGAGAGAGAGGGAGGGAGAGAGGGAGGGATGGAGAGAGAGAGGGAGGGAGGGGTGGATGGAGAGAGGGAGGGGTGGAGAGAGGGAGGGATGGATGGAGAGAGGGATGGATGGATGGAGAGAGGGAGGCATGGATGGAGAGAGGGAGGCATGGATGGAGAGAGGGAGGGATGGATGGAGAGAGGGAGGGAGGGATGGATGGATGGAGAGAGAGAGGGAGGGAGAGAGGGAGGGATGGAGAGAGAGAGCGAGGGAGGGGTGGATGGAGAGAGGGAGGGGTGGAGAGAGGGAGGGAGGGATGGAGAGAGGAAGGGATGGAGAGAGGAAGGGATGGAGAGAGGAAGGGATGGATGGAGAGAGGGAGGGAGGGATGGATGGAGAGGGAGGGATGGATGGATGGAGAGAGAGGGAGGGAGGGAGGGATGGATGGAGAGAGAGAGAGGGAAGGATGGAGAGAGGGAGGGAGGGATGGAGAGAGGGAGGGAGGGATGGAGAGGGAGAGAGGGAGGGAGGGAGGGAGAGAGGGAGGGGTGGAGAGAGGGAGGGATGGATGGAGAGAGGGAGGGATGGAGAGAGGAAGGGATGGATGGAGAGAGGGAGGGAGGGATGGATGGATGGATGGATGGATGGAGAGGGAGGGAGGGATGGATGGATGGAGAGAGAGAGAGGGAGGGAGGGATGGATGGAGAGAGAGGGAGGGAGGGATGGATGGAGAGAGAGAGAGGGAGGGAAGGAGAGAGGGAGGGAGGGATGGAGAGAGGGATGGAGAGAGGGATGGAGAGAGGGATGGAGGGATGGATGGAGGGAGGGATGGATGGAGGGAGGGAGGGAGGGAGGGAGGGAGGGAGAGGTAGAGAGAGAGAGGTAGAGAGAGAGAGAGGTAGAGAGAGGTAGAGAGAGAGAGAGGTAGAGAGAGGTAGAGAGAGAGAGGTAGAGAGAGAGAGGTAGAGGGAGAAGAGGTAGAGAGAGGTAGAGAGGTAGAGAGAGAGGTAGAGAGAGAGGTAGAGAGAGAGGTAGAGAGAGGTAGAGAGGTAGAGAGAGAGGTAGAGAGAGAGGTAGAGAGAGAGGTAGAGAGAGAGGTAGAGAGAGGTAGAGAGGTAGAGAGAGGTAGAGAGAGGGAGAGAGAGAGAGAGGTAGAGAGGTAGAGAGAGAAGGAGGGAGGGGAGGGAGGGAGGGAGGGAGGGAGGGAGGGATCGTTGGGCCAGTAAATGAAAGGTTGTTGGTACGAATCCCCGGCAAGGTGGAAAAATCTGTTGTTCTTGAGCAAGGCAGTTAACACCCATACACAGCTGCTCCCCGGGTCCCGTGGACATTGATTAAGGCAGTCCCCCGCACCTCCATGATTCAAAGGGGTTGGGTTAAATTAGGAAGACATTTCAGTTAAATGCATTCAGTTGTGCATCTGCATCCCCTTATTTTACTGGATACAGAGAGATAAAAATGGTTAATCTGACTCCGGGGATGTATCCCTTTAAGGACAGAAGTATCCCTTTAAGGACAGAAGTATCCCTTTAAGGACAGAAGTATCCCTTTATAAGGACAGAATCCCTTTAAGGACAGAATCCCTTTAAGGACAGAATCCCTTTAAGGACAGTATCCCTTTAGGGACAGTATCCCTTTAGGGACAGAATCCCTTTAAGGACAGAATCCCTTTAAGGACAGAATCCCTTTAAGGACAGAATCCCTTTAAGGACAGAATCCCTTTAAGGACAGTATCCCTTTAAGGACAGAATCCCTTTAAGGACAGTATCCCTTTAAGGACAGTATCCCTTTAAGGACATTACCAGTGAAGCAGCATCCAACAGATGGAAAGACAGCACCATGCAATATAGAAAAAAGACCTCGTTGATGCTTGATATGCCTACTTTTCCAATCTGGTTGAGGAGAATAAAAACAATACAAAATACATGTTTGATAGTGAAAAACTAAGAAGCGGCATTCCCTACGTAAGGATGGCCTTCACTTCAGCAGCGATGAATTCATGAACTTCTTCGACGAAAAGATCATGATCATTAGAAAACAAATGACTGACTCATGAATCTGCATATTTCTCCCAAACTCAGACAGAACTGCAAGGACCTCGGATCAATCAATCAATCAATCAATCAAGTGTTTTAATCCTGTATCTCTCGGCACATTCACAAAAATATTCATGGCCTCTAAACCTTCCATCTGTCTAGTGGACCCTATTCCAACTAAACTACTGAAAGAGCTGCTTCCTGTGCTTGGCCCTCCTATGTTGAACATAATAAACGGCTCTCTATCCACCGGATGTGTACCAAACTCACTAAAAGTGGCAGTAATAAAGCCTCTCTTGAAAAAGCCAAACCTTGACCAATCAGAAAAAACTATTGGCCTATATCAAATCTCTGATTCCTCTCTATTTAAAAAAAAAAAAAAAGCTTCCTGAAGAAATAACGTGTCTGGTTTTAGACCCCATCATAGCACTGAGACTGCACTTGTGAAGGTGGTCAATTACCTTTTAATGGTGTCAGACAAGGCTCTGTGTCTGTCCTCACGCTCCAAGACATTTTTAACGCTTTCATCACAATCACAATATTCTTTTGGAGATTGGAAAACTTAATTGGTCTACACTGACAAAGTTCTTGCTGGTTTAGAAATAAATAAAAACCCTGGAATGAGTAGGTGTGTCCAAACTTTTGACTGGAACTTTCTTAATTAATATGATTCATATTATGGTGTTTCTATTCCAAGAAAAATGAAAAACTCCTTTAGGATGGAAAATATGGCGCTGTACAACGTGACGGTGGGCTATTTAGCTAAAGAATCCCTGTGCCGTGCGGGCACGCGCGGGAGACTGGGGTTCAATTCCCCGACGGGGAGGAAGGAGTAGGCTGTCCTTGAAAATAAGAATTTGTTCTTAACTGACTTGCCTAGTTAAATTAAGGTTACACTGAGAGCATAACATTTCTACACCCTCATTTTCTAATTCTAGTCTAACCAATACCCAAACAGAGATTCAGTGAAAATTAAAATCTCATTGATTTATCAAGACCAGTCCCCATGCTCGTCTCAGAGACGTGTGAAACGGTGCTGAAATTGTTGACCACAGCAGGTAAGGCTATTGCTTCAAATCCAATTGCTTCTAACTTCAAAATGATCTTTAAATAAATAAGACCTACACCACTTTTAACAGAACATTACTCAACACTAGTGAGACTCATGTCACCTACGGTAGTCCTACAATATATGACGTGACTCTCCGCCAATAATTACATATAGAGGATTGGAGGATATTTCTGTAATTCAGTGATATTTATTCCCATAGTGATTCATTATGGATCCATAACTAAATTACCACTGGGCTATTTAGCCAAAGTATCAAAATGCAGAGAGGTGTTGGTAAAGGTAAATTGTCCTGCTAACAGCCCATAATGGACTATTATAATACTGTACCAGGTCAGGATTACCAGAATATTTTTTTATTAAAGACTATGTTGCAGACTGACAAGTAAACATAGCCTACAATACATACTGTAGTAAACATGGGAAAGTGCCTAATTCCTTACATAAGGGAGAGCAGGCCCATGTCCAGACTTTCTCGGTGACCTCAAGTACTCATTAACTCGGTCTTTAATGCTTTTTCGGGTTGCATCAGTCACGGACAGAAACTTCTGAGACACAGTAATTTTTTAGCAGAGATTACTCCAGTGCTAGCCTCTCTATACTGGCTTCCTGTTAAGGCTAGAGCTGCTAGCCTACCAAGCATTACATGGACTTACAGTATCGCTCCGATGTGGTTCTGCCGTACATGCCTACACTTACGCTACGATCACACAAAAAAAAAAAAAAAAAATGCACACAGGAGGAACTCAAAATCCCAAAACCCCCCCACGGCCATCTAAAAATAAAAAATAAAGTTTAAATTAAGTGCTTATTAAGTGCAGGCCTCCTTATTTTTCCTAATTTCTAAGCAAACAGCTGGAGGAAGGGCTTTCTCCCATTTTTTAAGGAATTGTCTGCCGATCCTTTTGAGATTCACAGACTCGGCCTCAACCTTTAAGTACTTCCTGAACACTCTTCAATGTGTGATTGAGTGTCGTCTGGCCCCCCAGGCGTGTGAAGGTGAACGGCAACAAACCACCCTTGTTGTCTCTGCCTGGCAGACTCCCCTCTCTCCAATGGTATTCTCTGCCTCTGACGGAGTCACTGGCTTGCTCCCATGCCATCTTAACGAGGGGTGCATCTCTTCGTGCCAGGCAACCCCCCTAGACTTTTGCGCCCCCTCGGGCTTGTGTGGTCGAGGAGATCTTTGTGGTCTCTCTCTCTCTCATTGCCATCCCTCAGGACTACCTGGCCTGACAACTCCTATCTGTCCCCGTCACCCAATCCACATGGTTGTGCTGCTGATCCAGTTTCTGCTGTTCTGCCTGTGGCTATGGAGCCCTGTTTACCGGTAGTGCTACCTTGTCCCGGACCTGCAGTTTCGACCCTCTCTCTCCACCACACCTGCTGTCTTGACCTCTGACTACTCAGCCGACATTTACTCCTGAGGTGCTGAACTGTTGCACCCACTACAACCACTGTGATTATTATGTGGGTAGTGCACTATGTAGGGCAAAGGGTGCCATTTGAGATGCAGGGGGAGAGAGGAACACAGAGGGACTAGGCCTACAACACATATTGTAGTGGACGGCAGGGCAGGGAATCAAACCCCGGGTCACTGGAGAGAAAGGGAAAAAACTACACATCGCGCAAATAGTCTTCAGTTCAGTCTATAATGACCAGGCAGTAGTCTTCAGGTCAGTCTATAATGACCAGGCAGTAGTCTTCAGGTCAGTCTATAATGACCAGGCAGTAGTCTTCAGGTCAGTCTATAATGACCAGGCAGTAGTCTTCAGGTCAGTCTATAATGACCAGGCTGTAGTCTTCAGGTCAGTCTATAATGACCAGGCTGTAGTCTTCAGTTCAGTCTATAATGACCAGGCTGTAGTCTTCAGGTCAGTCTATAATGACCAGGCTGTAGTCTTCAGGTCAGTCTATAATGACCAGGCTGTAGTCTTCAGGTCAGTCTATAATGACCAGGCTGTAGTCTTCAGGTCAGTCTATAATGACCAGGCTGTAGTCTTCAGGTCAGTCTATAATGACCCGGCTGGGTAACAGCTATTAGAGACCATTACCCCTCAGCATGTCACACGACATAGAGACCCTTCAGCATGTTACACGACATAGAGACCCCTCAGAGAGGAGGGAGGGGATGAGAGGACAGGGAGGGAGGGTGGAGGAGAGGGGAGAGGGAGGGAGGGAGGAGAGGGAGATAGACAGGTGGAGTAGGAGCAGGGAAGAAACGAGGCAGCCTGGGAGGGAGGGAGGGAGGGAGGGAGGGAGGGAGGGAGGGAGGGAGGGAGGGAGGGAGGGAGGGAGGGAGGGAGGAAAGAAGGAAGGAAGGAAGGAAGGAAGGAAGGAAGGAAGGAAGGAAGGAAGAAAGGAAGGAAGGAAGGAAGGAAGGAAGGAAGGAAGGAAGGAAGGAAGGAAGGAAGGAAGGAAGGAAGGAAGGAAGGAAGGAAGGAAGGAAGGAAGGAAGGAAGGAAGGAAGGAAGGAAGGAAGGAAGGAGCATCTCCAAACCCAGTCCTTCCAGGTGGGCAGAAGCTTATATTCTTGGTGACAAACACACATGACAGTCTCATTAGTACGCATATGTATTTACGGTAAGTCTATTTACAGCAACCCCCACTGGTACATTCAGGTAGAGCAGCAACCCCCACTGGTACATTCAGGTAGAGCAGCAACCCCCACTGGTACATTCAGGTAGAGCAGCAACCCTCACTGGTACATTCAGGTAGAGCAGCAACCCCCACTGGTACATTCAGGTAGAGCAGCAACCCCCACTGGTACATTCAGGTAGAGCAGCAACCCCCACTGGTACATTCAGGTAGAGCAGCAACCCCCACTGGTACATTCAGGTAGAGCAGCAACCCCCACTGGTACATTCAGGTAGAGCAGCAACCCCCACTGGTACATTCAGGTAGAGCAGCAAACCCCACTGGTACATTCCCAGAAGCACCAAGGCTATACTACTTCCTCCAAATTGGATCTTCTGCATCCATCTGCTCTCAGATGAAGCTGCTGTAGTCTTCAGCTACTGATTTTTTTATTTACATTTTTAACCTTTATTTAACTAGTCAAGTCAGTTAAAAACCTCTTGAAGCTAGGGGGCACTATTTTTATGTTTGGAAAAATGACGTTCCCAAAGTAAACGGCCTATTTCTCAGGACCAGATGCTAGAATATGCATATAATTGACAGCTTAGGATAGAAAACACTCTAAAGTTTCCAAAACTGTCCAAATATTGTCTGTGAGTATAACAGAACTGATATTGCAGGCGAAAACCTGAGGAAAATCCAAATCAGGAAGTGCCTCTTATTTTGAAACCACTCTGTTCCTATGCATGCCTATCCTCCATTTAAAAGGGATATCAACCAGATTCCTTTTTCTATGGCTTCCCTAAGGTGTCAGTCTTTAGACATAGTTTCAGGCTTTTATTTAGAAAAATTAGCGTGAAAGATCACATTGCGTAAGTGGTTAGGTGGGGGCTCTCAGAGTGAGTTTTTGCGCTACAGAGTAAAGCAGCCATTGTTCCTCCCGCTGTTATGGAAAAACCTACACACTCGGTTGATATATTATCGAATATATATTTTAAAAACTACGTGAGGAATGATTATAAAAAACGTTCGACATGTTTCTGTGGACATTATGAAGACTATTTGGAATTTCCGTCTGCGTTGTCGTGACCGCTCTTTCCTGTGGATTTCTGAACATAACGTGACAAACAAACGGAGGTATTTTGGGTATAAAAATAATCTCTAGGAACAAAAGGAACATTTGTTGTGTAACTGGGAGTCTCGTGAGTGAAAACATCCAAAGATCATCAAAGGTAAATGGTTAATTTGATTGCTTTTCTGATTTTCGTGACCAAGCTTCCTGATGCTAAGTGTACATAATGCTATGCTGGGCTATCGATAAATTTACACAAACGTTTGGATTGCTGTCGCTGTAAAGCATAATTTCAAAAATCTGAGATGACAGGTGGATTAACAAAAGGCTAAACTGTGTTTTCCTATATTGCACTTCTGATTTCATGAATATGAATATTTTTTAGTAATATTATTTGACTGTTGCGCTATGCTATTCAGCAGTTGCTGACGAAAATGATCCCGCGACAGGGATGGGTAGCGTTAAGAACAAATTCTTATTTACACTGACGGCCTACCGGGGAACAGCAGGTTGACTGCTTTTGTTCAGGTGCAGAAGGACAGATTTTTTAAAAACTTGTCAACTCGGGGATTCGATCAAGTAAACCTTTCGGTTACTGGTCCAACGCATTAACCACTAGGCTACCTGCCTCTAACCACTAGGCTACCTGCCTCTAACCACTAGGCTACCTGCCTCTAACCACTAGGCTACCTGCCTCTAACCACTAGGCTACCTGCCTCTAACCACTAGGCTACCTGCCTCTAACCACTAGGCTACCTGCCTCTAACCACTAGGCTACCTGCCTCTAACCACTAGGCTACCTGCCTCTAGCCACTAGGCTACCTGCCTCTAGCCACTAGGCTACCTGCCTCTAACCACTAGGCTACCTGCCTCTAACCACTAAGCTAACCTGGCTCCCCTGATTGAGATGAGGAGGTTTCAACCATCAGGAGAACTACAATGACACCCTATTCCCTATATTTCCTGCACTACTTTTCATCAGAGCCGTATGGATAGGATGTTATTTGGGATGCAGCTTGGAACCAATTACATCCTGTCCCGCGAACATCCCCCCCCCCCCAAAAAAAATCAGAGGGACATTCCAAACATTCCGTGGTATATGGTAGTTTACCTGCCTATGGAGCAAGGACTTCCTGGAGTCTCCAGGGAAAGCTGCTCCTCCTCCTGTACCTCCTCCTCCTCCTCCTGCAGCTGCTCCTCCTCCTCCTCCTGCAGCTGCTCCTCCTCCTCCTCCAAGGTCGACGCAGGTCTCCGTCTGCTGTAGAACTTCTCCGTAGTCAGTTGATTTAAAATTAGTCTTCCACACCATGACCTGTGGTGGGTAGAAAAGTGGAAAACTGAGTACAACATGTCTATGACGTCCGGAGAGGATTGTTGACTAATTAGAAAGCACCTTAGACATAAATAATAGCAAATATCTTCTCCGTCTCTCTCAAAACAGATTTAAAAAATCATTGCTCAATGAACAGGGTAACGGGGGGGCTTAGAAACTAAATCCGAAAGTTTCTCTGTCTATCTTAACAAGCCGTAGGTGTGTATCGTTGTGGATATTGTGGATAGTCAGATTAATATAATAGTTTGATTAAAATGTTTACATGCTTTTGCAAGAAGAACGGTTTCTCCTAATAGTCCTGTTTCCATGGACACGATTGGGACTCTTGATAAATGCAGAAAAAATCGGCAATCACAAGAAAACGTTCAACAACAGCAACTCGAGTTACTTTTGGGAGGCATTTTGGGACATTTAAAGTTTGTATGTGGAAACGACTTCTTAGACCCATAGATTTAGTTGTTCCAAACTCACTTCACTGGCACTAAAGAGGGTTGGCTCGCTCGGCTGCTGCTGGCGCACACCCAGATCAAATACAAAGCTGAAAACGCCCATTAAGGTGTTTTACATGTCCTAATAATTAGAAATATTACTCTGAAAACGAGGTGTTTTAAATCATCTATACTTACTTTGATTTTAGGCTGATCAAGACAAGCACTGTGAGGTGGTTACTATTGTATAATCTGCCTACTGCCATCATCAGTTTAATATCTAATTATTACTGCGCATGTAAAACGTACTGAATTTGTGTGAGGGAGGGAGGGAGGGAGGGAGGGAGGGAGGGAGGGAGGGAGGGAGGGAGGGAGGGGTGTGCGTGCGTGCGTGCGTGCACAGTGCATTCTGAAAGTATTCAGACCCCTTAACCTTTTCCACATTTTGTTAAGTTATTATTATCTTATTCAAAAATGTATTCAAGAGTTTTTTTTTTCTTCATCAATTTACACACAATACCCCATAATGACAAAGAAAAAAAAGTTTTATCAATTTGTGCAAATGTATAAAATAAATAACTGAAATATCACATTGACATAAGTATTCAGACCCTTTACTCAGTACTTTTCAGAAGCACATTTGGCAGCGATTACAGCCTCCAGTCTTCTTGGGTACAAAAGCAAATTTCAATTTACAAAAAAAAAAATTTTTCGTCCTTTGAGCTTCTAGTATTGAAATCTATGCAGCCTACCTCAATCATTTTTTATAGCTACAGTTTACAGGCCTCCTGGGCCGTATACAGCGTTCCTCACTGAGTTCCCTGAATTCCTATCGGACCTTGTAGTCATAGCAGATAATATTCTAATCTTTGGTGACTTTAATATTCACATGGAAAAGTCCACAGACCCACTCCAAAAGGCTTTCGGAGCCATCATCGACTCAGTGGGTTTTGTCCAACATGTCTCCGGACCCACTCACTGTCACAGTCATACTCTGGACCTAGTTTTGTCCCATGGAATAAAAATTGAGATTCATAATGTTTTTCCTCATAATCCAGGACTATAGGACCACCATTTTATTACGTTTGCAATCGCAACCAATAATCTGCTCAGACCCCAACCAAGGATCATCAAAAGCCGTGCTATGAATTCTCAGACAACCCAAATATTCCTTGATGCCCTTCCAGACTCCCTCCTACCCAAGGACGTCAGAGTACAAAAATCAAACCATCTGAGGAACTCAATTTAACCTTGCGCAATACCCTAGATGCAGTAGCACCACTAAATAAAACAAACATTTGTCATAAGAAACTAGCTCCCTGGTATACAGAAAACACCGAGCTCTGAAACAAGCTTCCAGAAAATTGGAACGCTACACCAAACTGGAAGTCTTCCGACTAGCTTGGAAAGACAGTACCGTGCAGTATCGAAGAGCCCTCACTGCTGCTCCACCAAACTGGAAGTCTTCCGACTAGCTTGGAAAGACAGTACCGTGTAGTATCGAAGAGCCCTCACTGCTGCTCCATCATCCTATTTTTCCAACTTAATTGAGGAAAATAAGAACAATCCAAAATGTATTTTTGATACTGTCGCAAAGCTAACTAAAAAGCAGCATTCCCCAAGACAGGATGGCTTTCACTTCAGCAGTGATACATTCATGAACTTCTTTGAGGAAAAGGTCATGATCATTAGAAAGCAAATTACAGACTATTCCTCCAAAACTCAGTTGTCCTGAGTCTGCACAACACTGCCAAGACCTAGGATCAAGGGAGACACTGAAGTGTTTTAATACTGTATCTCTTGACACAATGATGAAAATAATCATGGCCTCTAAACCTTCAAGCTGCATACTGGACCCTATTCCAACTAAACTACTGAAAGAGCTGCTTCCTGTGCTCGGCACTCCTATGTTGAACATAATAAACGGCTCTCTATCCACCGGATGTGTACCAAACTCAATAAAAGTGGCAGTAATAAAGCCTCTCTTAATAAAAAAGCCAAACCTTGACCCAGAAAATATAAAAAACTAAAATCCCAGGTCATGTGATTGTGGAGGCCAGGTTATCTGATGCAGCACTCCATCATTCTCTTTGGCCAAATAGCCCTTACCTGTGGTAACCATGCTGGTTAAGTGTGCCTTGAATTCTAAATAAATCACAGACAGTGTTACCAGCAAAGCACCCCCACACCATCACACCTCCTCCTCCATGCTTCAAGGTGGGAACCACACATGCAGAGATCATCTGTTCACCTACTCTGCGTCTCACAAAGACACAGCGGTTGGAACTAAAAATATCAAATTTGGACTCATCAGACCAAAGGACAGATTTCCACTGGTCTAATGTCCATTGCTCATGTTTCTTGGCCCAAGCAAGTCACTTCTTATTGGTGTCCTTTAGTAGTGGTTTCTCTGCAACAATTCAACCATGAATGTCATGTACTGTCATGTTGTGTCTTGTCTCTGTCCTTTCCCTTCACCCTGTCTCCCTCTGCTGGTCGTTGTTAGGTTACCTTTTCTCCCCCTCTTTCCCCCAGCTGTGCCTTGTCTCCTCCTAACCACCTCGTCACCCCTTTTCCCACCTGTTCCCTTTTTCCCTCTGATTAGGTCCCTATATCTCTCTCTGTTTCTGCTCCTGTCTTTGTCGGATTCTTGTTTGTTGTGTTTCATGCCTGAACCAGACTGTCGTCATGTTTGCTGTAACCTTGTCTTGTCCTGTCGGAATCTGCCGGTCCGTCTGAGCCTACCTATGTTTGGTAATTAAAGAAGCTCTGTTTAAGTTAATTCGCTTTTGGGTCCTCATTCACGCACCGTAACAATGAAGGCCTGATTCACACAGTCTCCTCTGAACAGTTGATGTTGAACTCTCACTGGAACTCTGTGAAGCATTTATTTGGGCTGGTAACTTTAATGAACTTATCCTCTGCAGCAGAGGTAACTCTGGGTTTTCCTTTCCTGTGGCGGTCCTCATGAGAGCTAGTTTCATCATAGCGCTTGATGGTTTTTGGTCTGGTTTAGATCTTATCTGTCGGAAAGATATCAGTTTGTCTCTGTCGATGGTTTGTCCTCTGACAAATCAACTGTAAATTCCGGCTCCGTTTTAGGTCCACTATTGTTTTCACTATATATTCTACCTCTTGGTGATGTCATTCGGAAACATAATGTTAACTTTCACTAATATGCGGATGACACACAGCTGTACATTTCGATGAAACATGGTGAAGCCCCAAAATTGCCTTCCCTGGAAGCCTGTGTTTCAGACATAAGGAAGTGGATGGCGGCAAAAGTTATACTTTTAAACAAAACAGAGATGCTTGTTCTAGGTCCCAAGAAACAAAAGAGATCTTCTGATGAATCTGACAATATTACATTTTTTTTTTTTTTTAATCCGTTATTTTACCAGGTAAGTTGACTGAGAACACGTTCTCATTTACAGCAACGACCTGGGGAATAGTTACAGGGGAGAGGAGGGGGATGAATGAGCCAATTGTAAACTGGTGATTATTAGGTGACCATGATGGTTTGAGGGCCAAATTGGGAATTTAGCCAGGACACCGGGGTTAACACCCCTACTCTCACGATAAGTGCCATGGGATCTTTAATGACCTCAGAGAGTCAGGACACCCGTTTAACCCTACACAGGGCAGTGTCCCCAATCGCTTGGGATATTTTTTAGACTAGAGGAAAGAGTGCCTCCTATTGGCCCTCCAACAGCACTTCCAGCAGCATCTGGTCTCCCACCCAGGAACTGACCAGGACCAACCCTGCTTAGCTTCAGAAGCAAGCAAGCAATTCATCTTGATGGTTGTTCAGTCGTCTCAAATAAAACTGAAGGACCTCGGCGTTACTCTGGACCCTGATCTCTCTTTTGACGAACGTATGGAAAAATCACTAAATAAACTTCTAAACACGGATGCTAGAATCTTGACTAGAACCCAAAAATGGTATTATACTATTCCAGTGCTAACCTCTCTACACTGGCTTCCTGTTAAGGCAATGGCTGATTTCAAGGTTTTACTGATAACCAACAAAGCATTACATGGGCTTGCTCCTACCTAATCTCTTCGATTTGGTCCTGCCGTACATACCTACACGTACGCTACGGTCACAAGACGCAGGCCTCCTAACTGTCCCTAGAATTTCTAAGCAAACAGCTGGAGGCAGGGCTTTCTCCTATAGAGCTCCATTTTTATGGAATGGTCTGCCTACCCATGTGAGAGACACAGACTCAGTCTCAACCTTTAAGTCTTTACTGAAGACTCATCTCTTTAATAGGTCCTATGATTGAGTGTAGTCTGGCCCAGGAGTGGGAAGGTGAACGGAAAGGCTCTGGAGCGACGAACCGCCCTTGCTGTCTCTGCCTGGCCGGTTCCACTCTCTCCACTGGGATTCTCTGCCTCTAACCCTATTACAGGGGCTGAGTCACTGGCTTACTGGTGCTCTTCCATGCCATCCCTAGGAAGTGTGCGTCACTTGAGTAGGGTTGAGTCACTGACGTGATCTTCCTGTCTGGGTTGGCGCCCCCCCTTTGGTTGCGCCGTGGTGGAGATCTTTGTCGGCTTGGTCTCAGGATGGTAACATGGTGGTTGAAGATATCCCTCTAGTGGTGTGGGGGCTGTGCTTTGGCAAAGTGGGTGGGGTTATATCCTGCCTGTTTGGCCATGTCCGGGGGTATCGTCAGACGGGGCCCACAGTGTCTTCCGACCACTCCTGTCTCAGCCTCCAGTATTTATGCTGCAGTAGTTTATGTGTCGGTGGGCTAGGGTCAGTTTGTTATATCTGGAGTATTTCTCCTGTCTTATCCAGTGTCCTGTGTGAATTTAAGTATGCTCTCTCTAATTCTCTCTCTCTCTCTGAGGACCTGAGCCCTACTTGGCCGGATGACTCCTTGCTGTCCCCAGTCCACCTGGCCGTGCTGCAGCTCCAGTTTCAACTGTTCTGCCTGCGGCTATGGAACATGACCTGTTCACTGGACGTGCTACCTGTCCCAGACCTGCTGTTTTCAACTCTCTAGAGACAGCTGGAGCGGTAGAGATACTCTGAATGATCGGCTATGAAAAGCCAACTGACATTTACGCCTGAGGTGCTGACCTGTTGCTCCATCGACAACCACTGTGATTATTATTATTTGACCCTGCTGGTCTATCTATGAACATCTTGGCCATGTTCTGTTATAATCTCCACCTGGCACAGCCAGAAGAGGACTTGCCACCCCTCATAGCCTGGTTCCTCTCTAAGTTTCTTCCTATGTTCTGGCCTTTCTAGGGAGTTTTTCCTAGCCACCGTGCTTCTACACCTGCATTGCTTGCTGTTTGGGGTTTCAGGCTGGGTTGCTGTACAGCACTTTGTGACATCAGCTGATGTAAGAAGGGCTTTATAAATTAATTTGATTGATTGATTTGACGTTTCAAGCTTGGCACACCTGTATTTAGGGAGTTTCTCCCATTCTTCTCTGCAAATCCTCTCAAGCTTTGTCTGGTTGGATGGAGAGGCTGCACAGCAGTCTGCACAGATATATTCAGGTCTCTTCAGAGATGCTTGATCGGGTTCAAGTCTGGGCTCTGGCTGGGCCACTCAAGGACATTCAGAGACTTGTCCTGAAGCCGCTGCTGTGTTGTCTTGGTTGTGTGCTTAGGGTCGTTGTCCTGTTGAAAGGTGAACCTTTGCCCCAGTCTGAGGTCCTGAGCACTCTGGAGCAGGTTTTTAATCAAGGATCTATCAAGGATCTCTCTGTACTTGTTTCTCATGGTCTGAGAGTCTTTAGGTGCCTTTTGGCAAACTAAAGGCGGGCTGTCTTGTACCTTTACTGAGGAGTGGCTTCTGTCTGGCCACTCTATCATAAAGGCCAGATTAGTGGAGTGCTGCAGAGATGGCTGTCCTTCTGGAAGGTTCTCCAATATCCACAGAGGAACTCTGGTGCTCTGTCAGAGTGACCATCGGGTTCTTGGTCACCTCACTGACCAAGGCCCGTCTCTTGCTCGGTTTGGCCGGGCGGCCAGATCTACGAAGAGTCTTGTTGGATCCAAACTTCTTCCATTTAAGAATGATGGAGGCCACTGTGTTCTTGGGGACCTTCAATGCTGCAGAAATGTGTTGGTACCCTTCCCCGGATCTGTGCCTCGACACAATCCTGTCTCTGAGCTTTACAGACAATTCCTTCGACCTCATGTCTTGGTTTTTGCTCTGACATGCACTGTCAACTGTAGGACCTCATATAGACAGGTGTGTCCCTTTTCAAATCATGTCCAATCAATTGATTTTACCACAGGTGGACACCAATCAAGTCAGAGAAACATCTCAAGGATGATCAATGGAAACAGGATGCAGCTGAGCTGAATTTCGAGTCTCATATCAAAGGGTCTGAATACTTATGTAGATAAGGTATTTATTTTATTTTTTTATATATTTGCAAAATTTCTACAAACCTGTTTTTGCTTTGTTGTTATGGGGTATTGTGTGTAGATTGATGAGATGTTTTATTTATTTAATCCATTTTAGAGTAAGGCTGTAACGTAACAAAATGTGGAAAAAAGTAAAGGGGTCTAAATAATTTCCGAATTCTCTGTGTGTGTGTCAGGGAACAGCAGGCTGCCACAGTCTCCATCACGTGCCAGAAGAGAGGAGGGAAGAAGAGAGGAGAGAAGAAGAGAGGAGGGAACAGCAGGCTGCCACAGTCTCCATCACCTGCCAGAAGAGAGGAGGGAAGAAGAGAGGAGAGAAGAAGAGAGGAGAGAAGAAGAGAGGAGGGAACAGCAGGCTGCCACAGTCTCCATCACATGCCAGAAGAGAGGAGGGAAGAAGAGAGGAGAGAAGAAGAGAGGAGGGAAGAAGAGAGGAGAGAAGAAGAGAGGAGGGAACAGCAGGCTGCCACAGTCTCCATCACGTGCCAGAAGAGGAGGGAAGAAGGAGAGAAGAAGAGAGGAGGGAAGAAGAGAGGAGAGAAGAAGAGAGGAGGGAACAGCAGGCTGCCACAGTCTCCATCACGTGCCAGAAGAGAGGAGGGAAGAAGAGAGGAGAGAAGAAGAGAGGAGGGAAGAAGAGAGGAGGGAAGAAGAGAGGAGGGAACAGCAGGCTGCCACAGTCTCCATCACGTGCCAGAAGAGAGGAGGGAAGAAGAGAGGAGAGAAGAAGAGAGGAGGGAAAAGCAGGCTGCCACAGTCTCCATCACGTGCCAGAAGAGGAGGGAAGAAGAGAGGAGGGAAGAAGAGAGGAGAGAAGAAGAGAGGAGAGAAGAAGAGAGGAGGGAACAGCAGGCTGCCACAGTCTCCATCACATGCCAGAAGGGAGGAGGGAAGAAGAGAGGAGAGAAGAAGAGAGGAGGGAAGAAGAGAGGAGAGAATAAGAGATGAGGGAACAGCAGGCTGCCACAGTCTCCATCACGTGCCAGAAGAGGAGGGAATAAGAGAGGAGAGAAGAAGAGAGGAGGGAAGAAGAGAGGAGAGAAGAAGAGAGGAGGGAACAGCAGGCTGCCACAGTCTCCATCACATGCCAGAAGAGAGGAGGGAACAGGACTTGACGATTATATCATCAAATTTGTGAAAACGTAATTGAAGATGTATATGTGACTCGTTTGAGGAAACTAGGCGTATGTGTCACTACTTCACAGGAGCGCCGTTTGAACGTAAACTTGTTTTATTTTTTTTATCAAAATCAGTTTTTTTTTGGCAGAAATGTCTTCTGGAACATGTTAATTTTCACGTTCCTTAATAACAAACTTGTGTGCCATCTGTAAATACGAATACAATGGTGAAATTATGAGTCTAGTTGGTTTTGCCACAGAAAAAGCCAGCAACGTTCCTGCTAGCCATGATTGGCTGAGATAATGAGTGGGCTGGACATAACGAGAGATGAGTTCTGATTGGTCTGCCATGTAGCTTCTGTCTATAACATGAGCTGGTCAGTATGTCTAAGTAATCCTTTCTAATGTGTCTTTTTTTATAAAGACATCACGTAGTAGAACTGTATCAGTGTTGCTCTCCACTTTCAGGAGGACCGAGTTTTGAAATCAGTGGAATTAGAGTATTATAGCTAAGGAGA